>NC_079411.1:8421518-8683946 GCF_029220125.1 Pseudoliparis swirei
TCTGTGCAGGCTGGAAATCAGTTTAAGAGGCATGAAAACAAGAACATACAGTTTTGAGGCAGTAAAGTGATGAAAGCATCAGGTATTCATGAAAATGTCATGAAACTTGTAATTCCTGTGTCCTGAGACACATAATATGGTGGAAAATCAAGAGAATCTGTCTTCTTTAGGAACATCCAGTTTTAGTCTCTGTGCAGGCTGGAAATCAGTTTAAGCGCATAAAAACAAGAACATGCAGCTTTGAGGCAGTAAAGTGATGAAAGCATCAGGTATTCATGAAAATGTCATGAAACTTGTAAATTGTGTGTCCTGAGACACATAATATGGTGGAAAATCAAGAGAATCTGTATTCTTTAGGAACATCCAGTTTTTGTCTCTGTGCAGGCTGGAAATCAGTTTAAGCGCATAAAAACAAGAACATACAGCTTTGAGGCAGTAAAGTGATGAACGCATCAGGTATTCATGAAAATATCATGAAACTTGTAAATTGTGTGTCCTGAGACACATAATATGGTGGAAAATCAAGAGAATCTGTCTTCTTTAGGAACATCCAGTTTTAGTCTCTGTGCAGGCTGGAAATCAGTTTAAGCGCATAAAAACAAGAACATACAGCTTTGAGGCAGTAAAGTGATGAACGCATCAGGTATTCATGAAAATATCATGAAACTTGTAATTCCTGTGTCCTGAGACACATAATATGGTAGGAAATCAAGAGAATCTGTCTTCTTTAGGAACATCCAGTTTTAGTCTCTGTGCAGGCTGGAAATCAGTTTAAGCGCATAAAAACAAGAACATGCAGCTTTGAGGCAGTAAAGTGATGAAAGCATCAGGTATTCATGAAATGTCATGAAACTTGTAATTCCTGTGTCCTGAGACACATAATATGGTGGAAAATCAAGAGAATCTGTCTTCTTTAGGAACATCCAGTTTTTGTCTCTGTGCAGGCTGGAAATCAGTTTAAGCGCATAAAAACAAGAACATGCAGCTTTGAGGCAGTAAAGTGATGAAAGCATCAGGTATTCATGAAAATGTCATGAAACTTGTAATTCCTGTGTCCTGAGACACATAATATGGTGGAAAATCAAGAGAATCTGTCTTCTTTAGGAACATCCACACTGTAAAACCTGATGAGTAAAGTCAACTCAAATCGTTGAAGGAAACCGATTGCCTTGAACCGTTTGTTAAATAACTCAAATCCTTTTCGTGAAAATAATTGCTTAAATGGAGTATTCCTAACTCAAATATTTATTGTGAGGTATACTTAAATAAATAAGTGACTCGTACTAAATCCATTGTTTGAATTGAACTTAAACCATATTCATTATTGAAACTTATTTGTAACGTTTGTATGAACTCATTAAAATAATGTAAAAGCAAATGTATGATTTATGTCTGTCTTACTTAAATAGCTTGTGTTACAACTCAAAATGGTATAGCAGCTACTCAATTCATTGAAGGAAACCGATTGCCTTGAACCTTTAAAGTTGCATTAACTCAATTCAAATACTCTGTTAGATACAATACATTTATTTGAACAAATATGATTCTTTGACCACAACATTACACATTGTGCCATTATTAAACATTATGAAATTGTAAAAAATGCAATCATTACAAAAAATACAATCTTTACAAAAAATGAAATCACTGAACAAATACATTTTGCTCACAACAAACTGAAACGTTGAAACGTTTTTAAAAAAAACATATTATCATTTATTTATAATTATTTTCTCTTAATTCCTGTCTCCTCTCCATTCCTGTCTCCTATCCATGCCCCTCTATTAACACAATGTTGGGCTTGCTTAACCCTTGTGTTGCCTTCGGGTCATTTTGACCCAATTCAATATTTAAGAACTATCTTAACTTAATTAACTATGCTACCTAATTTAACTAGGTGCGCTCTTTCATTTCCTCTGGAACAGGATGGGACATAACTAATCTCAGCAGCCAACAACAAGCAATTTTAAACCATGACTGCTGGAAGTATTGGTGCAGGACGTCCCCTGTTTACACCAGATGATTTTTTAAGGCCTGCAATTTAGGTTTGAGCTGCTTTCTTGTATCGTCTAGATTTAATAGGACAACCTGAATAAAGTCAAAAAAGCCACTCAGCTGCGCCGCATAGCTCAAATTGAGAGCATAAACCAAGCTGAACAACACCACCAGTGCATCAGTCCAAGATCTGAGAGTCATAACCTGATCCTCCAGGATGACTGAGACATGGAGAGGTTGAAAGGGAATCCCTGCAGCCGTGTCCTCTTCAGCCACCACGGCCAACAGCGCCACTGCACCCTCCTGGAATGCTTCGAATTCCTCCTCCTGAAAAAGGGAGTACACATGAGGTCCAGAACATGTGTGTACCAAACACATCAACTAAGATAGACTAATTAATAAGATATAAACCTGAGCTGATACTCCTGGGAAACATATGAAATTAGTGTTCTTCAAGTATTCACAGGTGTAGCATAAAACAGTTAACAATGGTATGGTAGAGGGAAGACACTTGATTGCAGAGGTGGGACAAAGTCATCAAGTCTAAGTCTCAAGTCTTTTCATTCAAATCTCAAGTCAAGTCCAGGGAGAATGAGAGATTAACGTTACCTTGCAACTGATGAGTCTTCTTTGAGGTACAGTGGCAGCCCTGTCAGTGCTGCTGTTCTAGTTGCACTGATGTCATTCTTGTCCTTTTACACAGAGAAAGGTTTTTAACCGAAATATTGAATATATGATTTTACAATTTTATTTCATTGATTTTGATGCAACATTTAATTGTATTTAATTGACCTTATAATTTGATAGCCATTTCATCAATTCAGTCATTATTATTGTAGTTACTTCCAACCTTCAGTCAACATTAATAGCACCCTTACCTGCTCCTCATATGCCATCAGCAGATCTGCCATCTTCTCACCAAAAGCTCCAGTCTTCCTCTCTTTGTAGAGTTTGAGCAGCTTTGCAGTGTTTTTATCGAGCGCAGCGAAGAAGGAATATTGAAGGCTTTGATTTGTGATCCTATGGAATTCGCCATAGAGCTGTACCAAACACAAAAGCAAAAAGAGACATCCCATAATGAGCCTAAAATTAAAAAATGTTGGACAACAGTTACAATTCCTAAGCATATCTGTAAAGGGCAAGCAGGTTGCAATGAAGCTGTTATTTTTCAAAGTTTCCCAGAGTAAGATTCGAAGTAATGTATTTTTTACATAAATCATGAGCTGTTTCCCTGATGAAATTATCCTGAGGACAATGTCACAATACATTTTAAAAATCAAATCAAGCAATAATCAATGTTGGTTGTTTGTGTATAAAACATGTCACCTTTGTTTTTTGTGTAGTGTCCCATTATGTTTTACTTACTTGAGCTTCAGAGAAGAGGGCAGGCCATCTATCTTTCAATTCTGCGATGGGAGGAGCTAAGGTCACAATCTCTTCACGGCGGAGTGGAAAGGTGCGCTGCATGTGCTGATGGACGAGAACCATGTCTCTGTCAGCTGGCATCTTTTTGAATTCCTCCAGGATCTCCATCCTTCTGGTCTCCAGTGTGTCCTTGTTCTCACCACAGGGATAGTTAGGGAGGAACTGGATTTCCCCTCTTCTGGGTCGTTTAATGCTGGCCCGGGATGGTGTCCCCTCCGGGTTGCTGCGGCTGCGCTTTCCTGCATTCACAGAGTGCATTCATTTAATCTGAAACCGGAATGAAATGTTTAGGCGTGAGGATCAGTTTGCTTGACACTTTGAAGAATACTGACCAGTCTGTTGTGTGGTAGCTTCTTGGACTTTCTACTATACATCTGCTTTTATCAGCAACTCCTGCAGAGATGAGAGAATGGGCACATACATACATGTATGCTGTAAAGACTCAATAAGGTACTCCACAGGCTTAACAAGTGGAAACTTGTTTTCATAATATGACTTCCTCTTCTTAGCAGTTGACAATGGAGCATCAGATGTAATTGATTTGTGCAAAACGTTACTCTCTGAGACTGCTTGGACAATATCACTTACAACTGTGGCAGTTAAAGGGCAGTTATGTTTTTTCAGTACTTTCGTAACAGCTTCTTCGACAAGAGATTTTGATAGTGCAAACAACTCATCAACATGCTCAATGAGTTCCTGTGCTGCCCTCTCCGATACAAGGAGAATAGTTTGCAGTTTCAAAAAGAAGGCTGCCAAATTATGTTCCAATTGGTCAGCTAAACCATCAGTGCTGCTACCAGCCACTGGGTTCTTCATCTGAAAGAGCTGCATCTTGGACAAGTTCAATATCCTGGGAATTGTAAGGTATTCTCAAAACTGGGGCACTGCGCAGATGGTGGAAAAACAGGCTTCCGGACGCGCATGGATTAAGTTATCAACATTTAATGGCAAGAAGTGTAAAACAAACATTCAACGCGCTCTCCCTCGTGTCCAGGCTGCAGGCTCCCGGCCCGGGAGCTCACAGCCTCCTCCGTCGAGCTCACCTGGAAAAGAGGACGAGCTCTCTAAAAACACGCCGTTTCATAATCCTCTCTTGCGCCGGTCAAACGTCACTTCCGGTTTCAGTCGCTTTCACAATAAGATTCCCATCAATTAAAGTCACCTTCACAATAAAAGTCTCGTTATAGTAAGTCACGGATTTCAACCGGCTTCGTCAATCTATAATACTAACATACAGTCACTCTCATGCAACATACATTAATTCTTGCCATTTACATAGAGTAAACATTACCCCTATGCTTCATAATACATTAATAACAATATTCTCCATTATAATATCTTTCTATATGTATTAATTTAAACCATAAGACCTCTGCAGATGTTATCAAAATAAACTATTACAACTTAACAATCCCTCCTTTTATACTTATCCAATAGTATAAACAACCCAGTAATAGCCCTTTTATTTTGACCCTCTATGTAAACAAACATTGTACAACATTTTTATAAGCACTCATTATCATTCAGCATCCCTGTGGAAGAACATCACTCCCTCCTTGCATCCCTGCTTCTCAAGGAAACTAAATAACACGAAGTGTCAGTGTGAATGTATTCATCACACAGGTGAAAAATCTTGCTGTCCTGATGGTACAGTTGATGTAACGTGTGCACTGTCTAAGTGTCTCTGTGCAGGTGTCTGTGCATCCCTGTGAATCCAGTCCCTCCGCATACCCGCTCGGCACTCCTTCTCGTCTCAGCATCCCTCCTTTCTCCAAGCAGATTGTCAATGATGGTTGTGATCGTCCCACTCAGCTGAGGGAGCATGAACTACGTCCACAGACTGCAAGCAGTTAACTGTCTACCAGCAATTCACACTCACTAAATCTCAGCTGAGGACTTCTCAAGGATCTCGGCTTACATGCAGCTACCTGCATGCCGTGGTTCTCTGCCGTCATCCAAAAGGTCGGAAAAGCCTTGTCTCTCTGGAACCTGTCTCATACCTCCCGGGCGTCCCAGCCCCTGGGGAGATATGATTCCTCATGGTTTTCACTGGCTGCGCCGTCCGTCGGTCGGTGGATTCGCATATCCACATGATGTCATCTGTCCCTCTTCCTCTGCATCGTTCTGTCCTCTGCTCCGAATGGCATCGCAGGTGTCCTCAGCATGGCTCTCCGTCTGCTCCTCAGTCTCTCTGAGCCGGGTGATGATGGTGTCCGATGCTCCTGTGGGCAGCTCCTCATGGCAGGTCCTCACAGCAGGCAGTCAGCACACGATGGAGGTCAATGCTCGAGCGTCAGGTGTAGCTGTTGTAGAAAACACAACACCACACAGCGGCCACTAGGGCGGCTCTATACAGAATGTGACACTTGACTATGAATAATTGTCTATATCATAATGTCTATATTTAAATAAGTATCAAATACTTTCTAGGCTTGAATTCGCAATCTTTAACTGAGTCGGAGGAACAGCTTCTCACCCCGTGTGGGAGGAATCATCTATTAAATGGCCATCCGTCGTCCAACAGAGTCTCAATTACTTATCCAATCCAATCTAACTTTATTTATCTTTAATGGTTATGATAAATGTAATTGATCCTCTCTATGGCCCTTGACTAGGGCATAGAAATATTCAAATCCTACTAGGATCTGATAGCAGGCAGGTATTCGTCCAGCACCCTCCTTTCTCGTGCTCGAACCCTAAAACAGCTTATGGGAAAAACAAAACATTTGCACCTCGAGGTGCCATTAATGACAGGAGACAGTGAGCAGTGAGAGTCGATGTTATCTGCACACATCTTCCTGTGTTGCAGTCCTAACTCTCGCTCTAATGTCTCAGATATGAACATAATTACAAAAATGTGAAATGGTGTCACTTGTGTGAGACCACTCACATCGAGGGCGCTCCGAGGTCCTTGCAATGACTTCAGAGCACCCCATTCGCCTGGACTTAGTCCACTGGCTCCTGGTGGGCTCCGGTAACCTGCTCAAAGAAAAACTTAACTGTGGTTAGTTCATTCCTCAAATATTCTCCAAAACCACGCCATGAACTCTGCTATCCCCTCCCTGGGCGATAGTCTGCTCCTGTGTGAATGTGATTGGTTGCAAAACTGTGCCAGTCAGACCTGATCACTCCTCGAATGCCATATCTCTGTCATGTAGGGATGCCACCAGAGGATGGAGACCTCCTGCTCCGTTCTTCTGGGATTCACATGAGAGGGACCATGTGCCTGTCTTATGAGTCCTTGACACATCTTCGCAGGTGCCACCATGCGTCCATCATGTGATCTCCAGAGACCCTCTGGCTGGCTCCTTTGTGTGCCCACTGATTCTGCTCATAAACTCCTGCTTCTTTCTGCATGCGCTTAATGTCCTTTAATCCAAGTTTCGGGAGTTCCGGTGTGTCAATGGCTGTCGTTGCCTCTTGCCACCGTCGTTGTCAAGTTCTGATGTCCTTTGCATTTCATTTCTGCTACTTTGTGTGGTAGCAGGATGACAGCTGGTAGTTGCTCCAACTGGCTTCTGTGCTTTACTGGTGCATTTGCTGTAGTTAAGAATCCTCTTCTCAACCACTGGGGACCGTCGACATGCACGGCTCCATATGCATAAGCTGAATCGGTGTAAATGTTGACTGATTTTCCTTTGGCGTGTTCCAGTGGTTTTGTCAAAGCCACTAATTCTGTGAGCTGTGAAGATGCTGGTTGTGGGATGATTTCAGCTGCAATGGTTGAAAGTCTCTTCTGTTGTTGATGTTGCTGTTGCTCTCTTTTCCTCTGTGGCAGTGTCCATCAGTGAACAGTGTTCAGTCAGGACTGTCCAGTGGTTCTTTCTCAAGTCCATTCTGACCTTGAGATCTTTCCGTACAGTTATGTGGTTCTTCCAGGTTAACTTGTAATCCGTCTGCCATGTTGTTGGGCTCGTTGACAAAGTTGATGTGGCTGTTGTAAGACTTTTGAGATCTTGTCTTGTTGCTGTCATAGAGAACGCACTTTAAGTCAAAAATGTGTGAACGCCTTGTTCTGTGTTGACCTCGAGCTCGTGACACATTACAGGGATCCCAGTTGCTTTGTGCAACCTGCTCACCCCTCTATGGTCTCGCTTGAGCTGTAGTACATTAGCTATCTCCTCTATCCCTCCTTTTTCTGAAACAACATTTGATTCAGAAAACTCAAGGTGGACGCATGTTGTGGTCGGCTTCTGATGTTTGGCCAAACTTCTTGCTTGGATCAACGTTCTTGTGATGTCTCTGGATATTCCACACTGACAGTGTTCAAGTGGAGTGGTGGTACTTCATGGTGCAATTAGGCAATGCACAATCCTGAGGTGCTGCTCCATCGATGGCTGTGATGACAGGTCAGGTGACAGGTGACAGATGACATGTGACAGATGACAGGTCCTCCTCTCGGTCTTCTTCTTGCTGGCAGTCTGGCATCCAGTATCCAAACTGGAGGAAACATGGCTCAGTCTCTGGGATCCGCTTGTCCCTGTTGCCAAGGAATTATGGTCTTGCTTCTGTTGGGAGGCAGGCTGGTGTTGTCCTCCTCTTGCATGAAGGTGCTCATGGCTTGCTGACCTCCTGCTTCATTGCTGTGAATGAGTGTTCTGCATCAGTGGTTCATGTCAATGTGGCTTTCAGGTTACGGTTTCCTGCTTCAGCCAACATGTCTCGGAGTGGCTGTGTGAGAGGCGTGAAGTCAGGAACGTGATGGCGGCTGTATCCAGTTTGGCCAAGGAATGACAGCATGTCTTGTACAGTCTTTGGTTTTGCTGCACTCAAGATGGCAGACCTCTGTCCTGCAGACAATGCGCTGGAGTCTCCTGTGGCTGTGTTTTCCCAGGAATGTCACTGTTTTTTCTTGCAATCTGTGTTTTAGAGCGCTTGACTTTATAACCTGCTCTGGAGAGCAGCGTTATCTTTGGTCACTCTGAGGCCGACTGCAGCAGTTGGTGCAGGTGGGCTCCGGTAACCTGCTCAAAGAAAAACTTAACTGTGGTTAGTTCATTCCTCAAATATTCTCCAAAACCACGCCATGAACTCTGCTATCCCCTCCCTGGGCGATAGTCTGCTCCTGTGTGAATGTGTTTGGTTGCAAAACTGTGCCAGTCAGACCTGATCACTCCTTGAACGCCACAACTGTCTCTGCATCTCCCATCCCTCCTTTTTCTGAAACAACCTTTGATTCAGGAAACCCAGGTGGATGCATGCTGCAGTCAACTTCTTGCTTGTTAAGGGGGGTCAGGTACTGAGGCTTAATATATGTAGGGAAATGTAAATGTAGAGCACAGAAAAATCCTATTTTTATTCTACACTGTGTCTAGTTTGTGGATGCAGTGCAGTAGGGAAAAAAAATGCAAATTGGGGTGAATACAGCATACAAAATACATAACGCACCCTCTCACACCTCGTCGAAACAAAAAGCTGCAGCAATGTAAGAATTCCGTCAATGGCGGACATGTCAAACAAGGGTCAAACGCCCACTAACAAAAACCCTCACACCACATAAAGCTGCAGCAAATGAATGCTGTCAATGGCGGACATGTTAGACAAGGGTCAAACGCACATTAACCAGCTAAACAACGAGGAATGGCGTCCTAACTTATGTAAATGTATTCAACCCCCAAACGACCATGTGGGTGAACAAAGGACCAAATGTCCCTTGCTCTCATCTAACTCAAAATGGTGGATTTAAAACAGGAAACACAAAAACACGCCGTATTTATAAGAAGGATCCCCTTTAGTGAATATTGTCAATGCCGGACATGTTAAACAAGGGTCTAACGTACATTACCAACTTACACGGGCCACCCAACTGAGTTTTGTGGGACAATGATCTTGTAACTGTGCAGTGCGCCGACGTACACCAGCTTACGTATGTAACTTTAATCTCGTAACAGCGTCGTTCGCCGACGTGCGCTAGCTTACGGATGTTTATGTTAGTTTTCTAGCGTGCTCTTAGAGACCCCGCGTCGTCTTCGTCAAATTTACTGTGTGCCAAGCACTCCTGGCTTCCAGGCACATCATTGAGCCACAACTCTTCATACAAAACGTGAGACAAGACAAACGAGGAACGAACAATGACAAAAACATGCAACGTAATGGTGGATTTAAAACAGGAAACGCAAAACCACGCTGTACTTAAAAGAAGGATCCCCTTTAGTGAATATTGTCAATGCCGGACATGTTAAACAAGGGTCTAACGTACATTAACAACTTACACGGGCCACCCAACTGAGTTTTGTGGGACAATGATCTTGTAACTGTGCAGTGCGCCGACGTACACCAGCTTACGTATGTAACTTTAATCTCGTGAATAGCGTCGTTCACGCGCGCTTCACGGATGTTTATATTAGTTTTCTAACGTGCTCTTAGAGAGACCCCGCGTCGTCTTTGTCAAATTTACTATGTGCCAAGCACTCCTGGCTTCCAGGCACATCATTGAGCCACAACTCTTGATACAAAACGTGAAACTCACAAGACAAAACGAACAACGAGGAACGCACAATATGACAAAAACATGCAACTAAATAACACGATAAATACACAACGCTGTTGCAACAGCGACACACCTGGTGTGGAGTACACACAGGCCACACACACACCACGTGGCAGCTCACACGCACCACGTGGCAGCATACACGCACAAAACACACAAGATAACATAGAAAAACGTGAAGAGAGTGGAAAAATCTCTACAATAACACAAGGAACAGGAAAAAACTAGACATGGAAAGAGTCTACACGAGGAACGGTAAAAAAAAAAAAAAAAAAGAGTAAAAAAATCGCGTGAGACAAACATCCGTGCAAACGCACTACAGAAAGACACAAACACACCCAATCTTACACACGACTTCACATCAGTAACACGAAGCGCTCGATCGACCACGCGGCCCACACGTGGGCGACTTTCACGCGTAAATGCCACTAAACGCGCAGAACATGCAGACGCACTGGAACAAACACACACGACTACTCATCAGTGACACGAAGCGTTCGATCAACCACGCGGGCCACACGTGGCCGACTTGCCCGCGTAAATGCCACTAAACGCGCAGAATCATGCAAAAGGCGATTGGGAAAAACACATAAAACACACACACACACACACACACAGCGTCGATTGCTTGTTAAACTCTCCGGCGGGCTTGTGCCCCGTCCTGACAGCATAAATAGTTCGATAGCTTAGCGCGAGCTACTCACCGCATGAACGTGTCCTTAGTCCCGTAACTCTGGCGGCCCATCTCAGTTTCGCCTTCGTGGTTTCCAAATTGTAAGGTATTCTGAAACTGGGGCACTACGCAGATGGTGGAGAAACAGGCTTCCGGACGCGCATGGATTAAGTTATCAACATTTAATGGCAAGAAGTGTAAAACAAACATTCAACGCGCTCTCCCTCGTGTCCAGGCTGCCGGCTGCCGGCTCCCGGCCCGGGAGCTCACAGCCTCCTCCGTCGAGCTCACCTGAAAAAGAGGACGAGCTCTCTAAAAACACGCCGTTTCATAATCCTCTTGCGCCGGTCAAACGTCACTTCCGGTTTCAGTCGCTTTCACAATAAGATTCCCATCAATTAAAGTCACCTTCACAATAAAAGTCTCTTGTTATAGTAAGTCACGGATTTCAACCGGCTTCGTCAATCTATAATACTAACATACAGTCACTCTCATGCAACATACATTAATTCTTGCCATTTACATAGAGTAAACATTACCCCTATGCTTCATAATACATTAATAACAATATTCTCCATTATAATATCTTTCTATATGTATTAATTTAAACCATAAGACCTCTGCAGATGTTATCAAAATAAACTATTACAACTTAACAGAATCATTTGGCACTACAACAGACACATCGTAATCAGAGTTATTCTGATATTCTCTGCATTTGTGAGAATTATAACCTGCAGTCCCTGAATGGACATGGAACAGTTTGCTTCATTTTTAAATGTCCCCTTAGATGAAGAAACATATCCCTGCTTGAAATCACACAGAGGGCAATGAAATGCCAAATTGTCTGCCACACCATGTGAGTCACTGCCTGGCCCTGCTATCCTTCTCTCAGTAAAATTATGTCTGTGTACTCTTGACATGTGTATCTTGAGTTAATTAAAACTGCTAAAAGTGCACATGCAGTTGTAATACAAACATGGTAAGGGAGAAACATTAGAATACTGTCCATGTTGGAGTCTGTAATGTCTCAGTAAGCAGACTTTGATGGGACTAGAAAAAGCACATATCTTACATTTCCACATGACTTTGGTCCATGAGCTCAGCCACACCTGAAATGAAAATGATCTGTTCAATTTATTAAAGTTAGGCTTAAAAGAAAGAAAAAGTGTAGCTAAAATAAGGCAGTAACATTCATTTGATATAGTTGTGTATTAGCTGTATTAGCTGTATAAGCAACAAATATATTGAATGGCTTAAATTAAATCAATCGTGTGATATCATTTTCAGATTAAAAATCTAAATCCCATTGTCCTTACGGCGCAACTGATGAAAATTGCATGTGAATGAAACACACTGAATTATCTCACCACGTGGAGCCCAGCACAATCATGCTAACGTTAACAATGTTAAGCGTATTCGGTTACGTTAACTTAAGATAACTCAAAAAAATCATGTGCAGACGTCAAAAACCCTAACTGGTGAAAAGAGACTTGTTTCGTAGGCAACCTAAACGTTCAGAGAAAGGGCACGCTTTCCTCACAGTAATGTCGACGTTTACGTTAGCTTTCAAATATCTTGCTCGCAAGCTAATAAAAGAGAACATCATTAGAACATCACTACTTACTGGTATAAGGACAGCAAACACCACGGAAAGTTTCTCTCTTCTCTTTCTTGAATTTCTCTCTTCACTTTCTTGAATTTCTCTCTTCTCTCTTCACTTTCTTAACTGAGCTGCTGAGCTGGGTCAGCGTGCCGTGTATCGTTACACCTGGCTAGTTCGACTTCACACAAACAACAGCATGTGAGTGCGCTGCAGTGTTGCCAGATCCGCGGTTTTCCCGCGGAATTGGGCAACTTTTGAAGTGTTGCCGCGGGTTGAATTTTGTTCCGCTGGTTCGGGTAGACCTATTTTGCATGCAAATTACATGAATATCTTGAAATAAAAATCCATATTTTTCATGAAATAATTTATTTATACTCAAATCCTACAAAACTGACTCCAGATCAGCACGTACACACAATGGACATGGACTTTAAAAGCAGTGTATATGGTTTGGCACGGGCATATTTTGAGTTCTGATATTGGGCTGGTTTTGGGCTGTTTTTTTTGTCACAGACCTGGCAACCCTGGTGCGCTGCGTCGATGTTAAATAGATCGCTTGTCTAGATCCCCAAAACGCAGAGTATGGAGTCATTCATCCTGATTTTGCAAACCTGTATCACAAAAATGTAGGGTTGTAAACTGCGTTAATGTTAGAAAGTTGGCTGACTGACGCCTTGCAAATCACATCAACCATTATGGCGTGTTACAATAACGATGTTATCGGATAGTACAGTGTCTATTTCTCGGTAACTTTTGAAAAATCTAAGCGAGAAAACGCCAAAAAATGTACATTTACATACAGAAAAGACAGACCCACTGTCTTACGACCTCTCTCCCCTTAGCATCGATGCAGCCTTGAAGCTGCTCTTTGCCACACATCTGCGCCGGCTCCCTCGGCAACTGGAAATTGTGAACAAAGATGGCGGACCAAACTCCGCTGACAGCCGTGTTTTGTATGTAAATGTACATTTTTCGGCGTTTTCTTGCTTAGATTTTTCAAAAGTTACCGAGAAATAGACACTGTACTATCCTATAACACTGTTATTGTAACCAGTAATAATGTTTGATATGATTTGCGAGGCGAACACGTTTTCAGACACAGCCACTGTATGTAATGTCAATTTAGATCAAATGAGTTAATACAACACATTGGAATTGATACACATAACTTGAAAGTCTACCAGAAGTTGATCAAACTCCAAATGACTGAGTCATTATGGCTGCAGTTCAATTATGAGTTCATGTTCGTGTATCACTCAAGTAGCTACAACTTGTTATGCCATTTAAGTTGGGGTAGTGTTAAGTATTCAGAAATCCCCTGGTGCTGAACCGAAGAAAATGTCCGGAGTCGAAAAGTTATAATAAAATGTATTTAATAAAAAGTATTATCAATCGTTGATAATAACTAATAACTGTTCAGATACAGAGTATAAATTCTCGGCCGAGGACTTCTAAGGCTTCACCAATCACAGACCACTCCTGGCTAAACCATTTGTAGTTAACTGTCTTTTGCTTCACCTAAAAAGAAGTGTCTCGCAGCCTCCGAAAGTTCATTTTATATTTCCCGGGCGTCCCGCCCCAGGGGAAATATCCACTTCTCATTGGATACATTGTCTTGGTAACATCTTTCCCCAATTCGCTCATTGGCCGAGCCGTCTGGCTGTTGGTAGATTTGCATATCCACATGACGTCATCACTCCGGCCACCATGCCGGGGAGGGGGAGGGGATTCCTTTCTGCCACTGATCTGTGTTCTTGGAACACAAAGAGATTCGTCTTCACCAGTGTGTTACAGCAATGCATTAAACAATAATACACAGACACTCACTAAACAATATTGTAAATTATTAAACAATAACACACATTCTATAACAACATGTAAGAAGTTATGGTACATTAGTAAATCCTAATTTACATATTGCTTTAGTAAATTATCTAATTCAACAGTAGCTTACTTCTTTTATTAAGATGAGCTGGTAGGTTTTACAGTGCAGTTTTAGTCTCTATGCAGGCTGGAAATCAGTTTAAGCGCATAAAAACAAGAACATACAGCTTTGAGGCAGTAAAGTGATGAACGCATCAGGTATTCATGAAAATATCATGAAACTTGTAAATTGTGTGTCCTGAGACACATAATATGGTGGAAAATCAAGAGAATCTGTCTTCTTTAGGAACATCCAGTTTTAGTCTCTGTGCAGGCTGGAAATCAGTTTAAGCGCATAAAAACAAGAACATACAGCTTTGAGGCAGTAAAGTGATGAAAGCATCAGGTATTCATGAAAATGTCATGAAACTTGTAATTCCTGTGTCCTGAGACACATAATATGGTGGAAAATCAAGAGAATCTGTCTTCTTTAGGAACATCCAGTTTTAGTCTCTGTGCAGGCTGGAAATCAGTTTAAGAGGCATGAAAACAAGAACATACAGTTTTGAGGCAGTAAAGTGATGAAAGCATCAGGTATTCATGAAAATATCATGAAACTTGTAAATTGTGTGTCCTGAGACACATAATATGGTGGAAAATCAAGAGAATCTGTCTTCTTTAGGAACATCCAGTTTTTGTCTCTGTGCAGGCTGGAAATCAGTTTAAGCGCATAAAAACAAGAACATGCAGCTTTGAGGCAGTAAAGTGATGAACGCATCAGGTATTCATGAAAATATCATGAAACTTGTAAATTGTGTGTCCTGAGACACATAATATGGTGGAAAATCAAGAGAATCTGTCTTCTTTAGGAACATCCAGTTTTTGTCTCTGTGCAGGCTGGAAATCAGTTTAAGCACATAAAAACAAGAACATACAGCTTTGAGGCAGTAAAGTGATGAAAGCATCAGGTATTCATGAAAATATCATGAAACTTGTAAATTGTGTGTCCTGAGACACATAATATGGTGGAAAATCAAGAGAATCTGTCTTCTTTAGGAACATCCAGTTTTGTCTCTGTGCAGGCTGGAAATCAGTTTAAGCACATAAAAACAAGAACATACAGCTTTGAGGCAGTAAAGTGATGAAAGCATCAGGTATTCATGAAAATGTCATGAAACTTGTAATTCCTGTGTCCTGAGACACATAATATGGTGGGAAATCAAGAGAATCTGTCTGTGTCTACTACCCCGCACTTGAGCACTTCGAGCACTGACTTTCAGTGTTCGAAGTGCGCCACTGAAAAATCCAGCAGAATTCAGTGCACTGAAAGTACCCGGATGGTGCACTGCAAACAGGCAAAAAATGTAGTGTAAAACGATGGACACTACTCGCACTAAGCGGCCGCCATCTTGGCTACGTACCGGAAGAGGAGGAGCCCTTTCGCCAGCTTTTCATTTTATTTCTAAAACAATGGCGGACAGCACAAGCGGTAGTCCACGAAGCTACAGACCGTAAATGTAAGTATCAGCGGTTATTACACATTGTACTGGTATTACAATGTACTACTAACATGCCATTCTCAGATTAGTGAGCATACCTAGGTAGCATTAGATGCCATTGGATCTGCATGGCAGTTATGATAAGCTAGCTGGGTAATCCACCACCCGGCCAGTCCGACGAAGGTGCACTTTTATCGGACACTTTTCGCTTGACGAGCCGGGGCAGGTGGCGGGCTCCAGGCGCTTGCTCCAGCGGCAAGTCCGACGACAGATAGCTATGTCAGTCATCGGACAGTGTTAAACAACGGCTGTTCTGTTAACCAATCGAAATAGCAATTTTAATAATGGATTAACAATGGATATGCCAGGGCTCCAGACTAACTTTTTTTACTAGGAGCACAGTGGCCCCTAACTTAAAATTTTAGGGGCGCAAGCAGAAAATTTAGGGGCGCACTTACAGGGTTTTTCCTGGGTCAAAATGGGTCTTCGGTGCTCCCCAAAAAAAATGTTTGCGCGCTATGCGCGCACCGTCTATTCATGCAGGTCGAGCTGTTGAGTGAGTGATCAGCAGCTGGCCGCTCGGTCCATTCACGCACCTCACAGTTGTGTATTGATCAGACAAGAAGACACGCTTATCAACTCCAGTGTTTCCCCTACCATTAGAACAGGGTGAAATCTCCACCCGCCACTCTGTAATTTTCATCCTTTTTTTTGCCTTAGGCGCTCGGGAAAACGGCTTAGGCGCGCGCCCAATTTTCTCTGCAGGAAAAACCCTGACACACTATAAATCGACTTGCAAAGTTTTCCCATCATTTTTACTGTATTACTGATAAATAATTTGACAATATACAATCTTATGCCTGTTTGCCTTCACGAACTGCAAAACATTCACAACAGAGAACTCTTCAGAAGTTACTGTATTGAGTTCAAACATATTTTAAGGGAAAACATACCGTGAGCATGTGCATGTTGCATTTCGATGTGGCCAATCAAAACATTTGTTGGTTTCTAGAGATGCACGATCAGGTTTTTGGTGCCGATCACCGATCACTGAAATCAGTATCTGCCGATCACCGATAATACCGATCACCGATCACTGAAATCAGTATCTGCCGATCCGATAATACCGATCACCGATCACGGTGTCGATTGAAGCATTCTATTTATTGTGTAGCATTATTGCTATGAGGACTATGAGGAAATACATATATAAAGCAACTCAAACATTAAAGAAATTACCGATTTCTTTAAACATTTCGGACTTTTACTTTGAAAAATATCCTAATTGATACATTAAAATTGTTTGATTGCTATTGTAGGGGATTTCAGATATGTATGGAACACATCTGCATCATTCATTTCCTGGAACTCTTGGGGAAATCTATATACAGGACTTTTCTTAACATACAAAAGACTGACTAATTTTTATAAACTCTTCCTTGGTCCAGTAAAAATGTTTGAATGTTAGCATAATTTAAGCTAAATCTCAGAAACGATTTATAAAGATACAACATCAGTTCATTGTTTACTTTTATATGTTCGTATATGATTTGTCGACATCTTATTTTGATAAACGGATGTTGTTTCACGTGGTTCTTTCCGCTAACTTTGCAAAACCGGATGTTGTCACTTAAATCCTTCCGCTAACTTTATCAAAATCCTCGCGCGCTCCCGATGGAATGTGTTTAGCGTGAGCATCAGTCTATAGCGGCTCAGACATGTGAGAGTCGGCTGAGTTGACCCAGAGATTCAACTCGGGGGACGGGGACGCCGCTCGGTGGTGAGGATCCCCTCTGACCTCTCACTCTGCGGCCCTCGCCCTCGTTGTGTCTCCGCTGCGGTGCGCCTCTTTTCACACATTAGCCCCCCCCCACACACACACACACAGGCCTGCCTTCTTCTTCGGTTTTCGTCTCCTTTCTTCTTCTGGAGTTAATGTCGGTTAGCAAACCAGGTCATTCAGGCATTACCGCTAACAAGTTTGTCAGCAACAAAAATATTTAATAAAAAAAAAAAAAATCTGCTAATTTACTGGCCGCGCATGCGCGAGTTGATGAAAAATTTACTCGCACTGTGTCTAATTTTAGGCGCAAAATGCGACCATTTGGTCGCAGTCTGGAGCCCTGTATGCTCAGTTTAATAACGGGTTAACATGACACCGCGAGCGTTTGCACACACGCCGCCCGATAATTAATACCGTTACGATAGCTATCTAAGCTTGTCCTTCTAGAAATAATTGTAGCTTTCAATCATCGTGTGTTGTTTTTTTAATGTCGTGTATGTATTAATTTAAATGTAATCGTGGTCTGGGACAGAGCACTGAATGGCTATCCTATTTCTGTTTCCTGCCCCAGAGACGTTTCCTGGAGGTGCTGGTGCTGGACCTCTGCTGCCCTCCCGACATCTGGCTCCAATGACCTCTGGCACCTCACATCCACCTCCAGGGCCTTTAAGAAGATGGACCGCCATCGCGTCTTCAGTATCCCGAAGGACCTCTCCACAACACAACACACCTCGCCTTTGACAGGCAGCAGTTGTAGCTTGGAGGTGGTTGCGGACAGGCTGCCTGAAGGGGGTCATGAGGCAGATGGGTTGGGACAGGTAGGGGGAGCCACCATCCCCAAGGATACAGTATCCTGGTGGAGGGGATGACTGCTCATAGAAGATGGGGCTGTTATTCAGGACCCTGGCATCATGCACTGAGCCCGGGCCTGTCGAGGCCCTGGCCACCACCCGATAGGAGGTGGCGCTGGCAAGCCAAAAATAAAAACTAGACAGGAGATCTCGGGGCCCCAACCGTGGTCAGTCAGTGCCCAGCACAGCCATGAGGGCGTTGAATGACTCTCGGTGAGCCTGAAGTCCACCCTCATGTCACTGTGGCCATCACAATACAACGCCAGCAGTGGCATTGCAACATTGATACGGCAGCACCGCCTGGGACTGGGTGGCTGCTGTAGAGTGTGTGGGGAGGGGAGGGGAAGGGAAGATTATATTAATATGTAAGTAATTTTATCAATAAAATGTTGTCATTGAGGTTTTGTAGTCTTTTATTGCGTTTTCTGATTTATATTAGAATTGATGCATGTTTGTAACAACAAATTAATATGCCTGTGTGTTCAATTGCTAATTGATTCCTGTATCAGGGTGAACTTCACTACAACAGAGATGTGTATAAAAGTACAGTCAGTCAAAGTAGGCCTATTACTGTGTGAATTCAAGCAGATGATGACTATCATTTCAGTGGATAATTCTTAAAACTAATTGAATCTAGGGACAAACATGTACAGATTTGTCATGTTTTATTTCCATATGGTGTGTATGTGGATTGCAAAGAAGAAGGCTACTTCTGACAAAGATAATTGAGAATTTAGCATACCTAGCGAGGAGAATTTAATTGCAACTACTACATGAAGCTATGCTGTGAAGGTAAGGCAAAATCACACAATTAAATTTACATATACCATCTCGACTTCAGCCAGAAGGCGGAGGCTCCTGCCGCGATTGTGGAGGTATCGCAGTTTCCACATGGGGTGGAGAAAGGTAAACAAGGGGCAACAAGAGGGCAAGAAGTGCATTCATTTGGTCACTTTAAGGGTTAGGGTATCGCAAGCAGATTTGCATACGTCACTCCTGTCTTAATTTCGTGGGTGCCGTGAACAGATTTGCGTCCGTCACTTCCGCCAAGTGGTGAACGGTTAAGTGTTCCATTTGAGACAGCACTTCATCAGCGACGCAGTACACTGCAATGCAGTGCACTGCATTGCAGTGCACTTCGTTAAGTGCGCGGTAGTAGACACAACTGATTTACGGCAGCTGACCTGTCGTTACAACAATTGGTGTTCCTCGGAAATGTGGCTCCACCCACTCAGCTTGGCAACTTATTCTTAATTACATTTATATAATTATTATTCAACAGTTACACCTGTCATAAAGTGTCAATAAGAAACGGCAAAATACATTTTCATTAACATCCAAAATACGTTTGCATTAACATCCCAGGGGTGCCCAACGAGTGCTGTTCGCTTGCTGCTGTCTTGACACCCGACTGACGCTTGCCACAGACTTGCCACGGTTAGTAACCGCACAGCGCACTCGCTGTCTCTAAGCGATAGCAGGTCAGAGAAACCAACTGTCAAGAAGGACACGGCGTTAAGAACCGGGAACGAGCAGTTTCCATCAGCCTGACGGAATACAAAGAAGCATTTTAGCGGAAAGCACCACCGCCTTTCGAATTTGTGCCAGTCTCGTTGCAAACTAGCGTTATTCGTTGTTCGCTGGCTATCCTGCCAGACGGTTAGCCTCGATAGGGACAGTAACGTTAGCAGCTAGCGTTAATCTAGCTATTTTAGCTTAGTTTACAGCCTGGAAGAGCTTCTAAAATGAGGCTGAAAGTTGGATTTATTATACGGAGTTTGCTTTTCATTGGGACATTTCTTGGATTGTTGGTACTCTGGTCTTCTCTGTCGCCGAAACCCAACGATGAAAACCCCTTTGAAAAACGGGTGAGTTGACAACAGTAACCCACTGAAGTGTCCAACCGGGAAGTGCATGGAACAATTTCCCGTTCTAGCTTAACTCCAACCCACCACATCACGTAACGTAACGTTAGCTATGCGAAATAAGTAACAAGGATGGTGACTGATAATCACCTGAGCAGATTTTGGTTCTTCAATAGTAAAAACATCACCGAAATGCATTAATTTAGCTGTTTGGTTAGCTCTACGAACTTTGGTTGTTCTAGAGATTTGTTCCTGACTATAACTTCGCTGCCTCGATACTCTTTGCTTCTGGAGTAATTTTACACATTTGTATGTAACGGAACGGAACAGTTACACCCGACGTTTAATACGAGTAAAGTACCTCTATTAACGTGTTACTATTCACACTAACTCTGTATTCCCAAATCACCCGGATACATATCCGTATATGTCACCTTATTAGTGTCATGCCTCGTTGAGGTGGAACTAACAGGAATATATGTTTTATGAGGGTCCAAGCGACTTGTCGGTGCGAGAGTGCCCTATTGTTATTGTTAGGGGAACATTGGGCGCATATTTGGGGTAGCCTACTTTTTATTCTGGGGTACTTGCTAATGACAAACCCACATATCACAATATAGACTGGATTTATCTGTTAGCGATTAATTGTGATAGGCTCTTACCAGCTTTAATTAATCTTCCCGAGTGATACACTTAGCTGTTTGATAATATTGTTTTACTAGCTAGTTCATTTCTTTATCCCAGCACGTTCAACCACCATTATTCTTCTCTGATGTAATGTTGATTATTTTCCTTCTGTGCAATGTTGTATCCTCCATACAGGATGATGTACTGCCCAAAAGAGACCTAGCTGATCAGTTTAAGCCTGTGGTGCCCTGGCCTCATGTAGAAGGGGTGGAGGTTGACCTTAACTCCATCAGACTCAAAAATGGTGAGGAACAGTTCCATTTCTAAACATCCCATAAACAAACCCAGCTTCTACATTCTCTAGAAGAGGACTCAATCTTTTATTAAGCAGGCACTGCTGTGTTTGCAAGGTAGTTTTACTGGTAAACCCTGTTTCAAAGATATTTAAGAGACTAAATGCAGGCTAGTGAACACAGAACCAAGAATAATTCCGTAAACTGTTACATTTACATATGTTTATGATTTGTACACTCAAGGTCTAACAAAGATCTGTTGTACTTTTATAATTTTACATATTTTCAAAAGTTCAGAGATATCATTATATGAAGGCAACTCAAATGAAAGAGTCAATACAATGCAATTTTGTAATTGCATGTCAACAGTGTTTATCCACCATTGCCCCAAAATCTCCAAATATTTTACCTGCCCAATGTTAATGTTTTGATATTTGAAATTGTCAGCTAGGAGGCAATTTGGGGGTATTGGATGACATAAAACTGATAAAACAATTAAAATGTTTATTTATATCACATTTAAATAGCAGTTGCAGCCCTAGCAACTGATAATAATACAAATCAAGTAACCAAAATGGATTGGGATCAAAGCAACATCTGTAATGAGGTCCTTCAAAAAATCCCAGAAACACCATTACAGGTCATCTCCAGGTTTTGAAAAAAAGCATTGATGTCATTTAAAAAAAATCAATGGCCTTATAAATTATTTTAAAAGGATGGCTGTTGTACGTGATTTTAGCATGGGGAAATACCTAGTACTTTTTAGATCTTATGTTTGATACTTTAGCCCATATGAGGTAAAACAGGTATTGCATTATATCCTTTGTCGTATTATAAGTAAATAACATTAGGTACAGTTTTATTAGCACTTGTTTGTCATTGTATCTTGTAATCTTTTGGTGTCTGGTTGTCATCTCCAGGTGGGGCCAAACATCCCCATAATCCTGACCAGCAGCTAAACCAAAAACAGGTGATCCAGCAGCAGTATGTGACATTCAAGCCCCACACACAAGCCTACACCAGCCCCGTTCTGAAGAAAGGTATCTTGGGAAACTTTGAGCCCAAGGAACCTGAGCCTCCGGGGGTCCTCGGCGGTCCTGGAGAGGTAGCCATACCTTTTGTCCTGGGTCCCGAGTACAAAGATGCTGTCCAGAGTTCCATCAAAGAGTTTGGTTTCAACATGGTAGCTAGTGACATGATTTCACTGGACAGATCCATCAAGGATATACGCCATGAAGAGTGAGTACTGCTGTTCATAATGACTACAATTCAGCCACTGTTACAGCACCACTTGACCAATTTGCAGTTTATCCTAATTTGTCATAATTTATGTTCATAATAATTTACCACCACACTTGTAGGAACAGTGATGATCTCTCTCAAATCTAGATGAAATAACACTAACAGTCCAAGTTTTAACATAAAATGAAACCAACCCAAACACTTGATTGAGCAAACAAGCACACAGACGGAGTGAGTCGTACACACCCCACGAAACAATCTCCCTTTAACCGGTTTGACGGACGTAGATTACACATTGCCAAACCAGTCCTCGACATTACAACATGACAAATGAACCATGTTTGCTTTCTTTCAACAAAGGCTGACAATGTATTTCACCAATATCTTTTATTGTTTATCACATTCTATTACAAGAGGACTGTTTTTCATTTGATTGCCGTTAACGGAGTTTGTGGCTTCAAAGTCGAGCATAGATAAGTTTTAGTTTCAGTTCGCTGTCCGAAAGAGTGCCAGGTTTTTGTGATGGGGTGAGGCTCAGGCGCAGAGAGACAGGCTGGACGCAATATAAATAACAAAAAAGCACTCTTTAATCGTGGAATATGCCTACTATGAACTATTCATACACTCTGTCATATTCATTGAATGTATTTTAACTCTAAATCTGTCCTTCTGTACACAGGTTTCTTCCTTTTTGAATTGAAAACAGTTTACAAAAAAACAAGGTCCAAAAGGGGCAGGCAGAGGATCGTCGGTCAGGGCAGGCAGGCAGGCAGGGTCGAAGCAGGCAGGATCAGATACGACAGACAGGACGACGGGAAAAAGACACAGAACTAGAGACGACAATCCGACAGCAGACAAGGGAAAGACTGACACAATATATAGGGGGGGGAAACAGGTGTACGACATCAGACAGTAACGAGACAAGAGTGGCTGAGGGTAGGTGCAGGGAATTAAACAATTAAGACAGAGAAGACACAGAGGAGACATAGGAGACACGGAACACAGGAGAAACAGAACCGGGTGTTACAGTACCCCCTTCTTAAGGGACAGATACCAGACGTCCCAAAGGATCAACAAGGGTGGGTGGAGGGGAGCCGGCGGAGGGACAAAGGGCATGGCAGAAGCAGTCTGGGGGGTGGGCCGGCGGGCGACCACCAGGCGAAAGGCGCGCCGGAGTACAGGGATGGGTAGCTGGGGTACCGGGTAGGGATGCACCGATCTGATCGGCCGATATTCCCATTATCGGTTTTGATCGGCGTTCTCAAAACGGCCGATCAGATGACGAAACATCTGCGAGAACTATCAGAGACGTTTCAATCGCGGCGCATCGCAACGGAGAAAATGCGCCCGGCGAGGGCCGCAGAGTGAGAGGTCCACGAGGTGATCCTCACGCACCGAGCGGCATCCCCGTCCCCCGAGTTGAATCACTGCGTCAACTCAGCCGACTCTTACATCAGGCATGAGAATCCCTCACCTTTCGGCGAAATTCGCCATTTTGAAACCAAAATAGGTGACTTACGTGAATCGTGTAGATCCGTAGAGTTTTTGTTTTGGGGTAGGGGGGGGGTCAATTGGCCGGCCGGCGTTTATGAGATTGGAGTGGGACACGGAGAAAATGTGGAGTGGTGCTCTTCGCAATAGAACATCTTTGATGGGACGTGTCGCGTCTCGGCCAATCAGCGTCAAGATGTCTTCAGCGTTTGGTGGTTTAGGTTAGCTTGAATGTTAGCCGCTACTTCTGCTGCTGTCACGCTGCACGGTGTAGCGATGCTAACAAAGTACCCGTACGTTAAAAACGATGTGATTTAGCATATTTTTAGTATCGATACTTAATTAAAAGAGCGATCAGAGCGCACGCGCTGCTCCGTGTCAAGCTGTCTGCGCACACTGCGCAGCGCTCACAGCGAGGGGCATTAAGTGGTGGAATTTTCGGCTTTAAAAATAAAAATAAAAAAAGATGCCAGAAGTGAAATGTTTAAGTTCAGTCTGTAAAGTTCTGTAACTCTACAGCTGCTCATCCTGATGAACTCTGTATCCTCTTGCCAGATACAGAACGGCCTCATAGTGTATAATCAATGCTATGATGGCTCCATGTCATTTCATTCATATCTGGCTGTATTAATACTAATATTACTGCCATTTGTTAAGTGTTGGAAAAAGTTGGTAAAAAGTGAACCATACAGATATTTTATTTATTTCTATTATAGATAAATATACCAGTATCGTATTTATGGTATACTGTTTTTATGGTATTGTGTCAGTATCATGATATTTATGGCAGGTATGGTATAGAACAGGGGTGGCCAACCAGTCAGAGACTAAGAGCCACATTTTTTACTGTGTCACCGCAAAGAGCCACATCATACACATATGTGTGCGCGCGCACACGCACACACACACCTCTGATCAGCCAGATTTGTTGTAAATGTCACACACCAACATGATAATGACAGAAATGGACTCCTACAGTACTAAGACAACAGGTCTGTCATGTTCAACAATGAACATTGTGTACACTGTCTCACACACACACACACAAACACACATTATCTCAGTTCAACCAAGTCCACAAACAAAAATAGAATAATTTACAATAGCGTTTTTCTTTTACTAAGTCCCACTAAGTTGCTTAGTGGGACTTATGGGATTCCTTGCCTTGAACAATCCTCTTCAAATCTGGCTTAATTCCGTTGTTGCCACTCGAAGCAATTCCTTCACATGGTGTCAATCAGAACAGGTGTCCGAAAATCGAACGGTGCACTTGCGCCATGAATGCCGCATTATGGGGGGCTGGAGTAATCAAACGCCCACCAATAAACCACTTTAGCCGAAGAGAGTGTTCGACATTCGGATGCGGTTCTCCCGCAACGCTGCTCTTACACCGTGTCCGCTGAATTGAGGGCGGCTGGAGAAAGCGTCACCGTAAACTACTTTAGCCATAGTGCGGGACATCCAGCTGCCCATAATGCGGCGTTCATGGCGTAAGTGCAGTGTTTGATTTTCGGACACTTTCATTCCGTAGAACGGCCCGCTCGACATTCGGATGTGGTCTTTCCGCGTTTGGCCCACGAGTTTGAGACCCGTGCCCTACTGGGAAACTTTGCGTTTTTTTCATCTCACGCATGCGCGTTTGACGAAAAATACCGTATTGAACTCAAGCGAAGCGAACACGCACATACAAAAAAACACAAACTTAGATATGAACGTAAGAGCCGCATGACACCAGGCAAAGAGCCGCATGCTGCTCGCGAGCCGCGGGTTGGCCACCCCTGGTATAGAAGATCATGACAACCAGGTAGAGGCAGAACAGACTCAAGGAACAGCAGAGCACAAGACTTGAAGACTTGTTCACACCAACAACAAAAAAGGAAGTTGGTTCATGAATGACCATATTATCCACAATATTACTATTATTATAGGGCCCGATCACTGACTTGGTGTCAGAATGGAGGACCTACAGATTATCATACAACGGCCAACATCGATGTTCGTGGAAGTCAGTAACGAGACAAGATTGGCTGAGGGCAGGTGCAGGGAATTAAACAATTAAGACATAGGAGACACGGAACATAGGAGACACGGAACACAGGAGAAACAGAACCGGGTGTTACAAAGAGCTATCTGACGGCAAGATAAAGCAAGGAAAATATTCTATAGTTTACACTTAAACGGTTAAAGATTTTTAGAACATTTTTAGGAGGTACAAATATATCTTTCTCCAAATGGGGTAATATACAGACAATGGATAAGAGCCTCATAAAACCCCACCCAAACTATGCCTTTTAATGCACAATTAAGTAGATCAGACAATTTCTAACGACTCCCAATATAAGCCCCACCTATTTACAGTATTATTCAAATATTTGTGTAACATAAGCGGATACAGAAACAGATGCAATAGTAGCTTCATATTACACCCCTAATACCTTTTTCATGACATGCAACTCTAAATCACAACTGATAAAGAACAGAATACAACATAAAACACATCTCACTACCCATACATCTCTCCACTAACACATGCACACATTGTTACACTGCATTAAATGACTATTTTCACTCACTTTGGACACGCCCCCACACATCCTATGAGTGACATGAAGTTGAAAACGGCAACATTCCTAATGGGAACCAGTAATTAATGAGTCCAACTGATTTGGCACTCTTGTCCACCTCTCTAGGTGTAAGGACTGGCACTATGATGACAGACTGATGACCTCCAGTGTGGTGATAGTCTTCCATAATGAAGGCTGGTCGACATTGATGAGAACAATCCACAGTATCATCAAGAGGACTCCCAGGAAATACCTGGCTGAGATAGTTATGATAGATGACTTCAGCAACAAAGGTGGGTTCACTTTCCTCACTGTATATGATTGTAGTTGTATTGTGATTATCTCTTGAATAATTCAGCATCAAAGCACACAAATAAGTAATGACATTTAGGAGAGTTCCCTTAGTACTGGTGTCTGACTGAATAGCTGTCTTAATAAGTCATATTTTTCTAGTTATTAACCAATTGTGATTGTTGCACGATGCAAAAGCAACATGTGTTTAATTCTGTTCCCCAAGAAGGAAGATCATTAGGTGTTAACTATGTTGTTGCCATTCCATGAAGCGATCTAGGGCTGCCATTCAAATGGAGCATGAGATTCATACTCTCGTTAAATTTCCAGTTTCTCACATTGCTTTAACACAAACAAAATCCTTCATCTTATCATCCAGAGTAGAGTGTGTTGCTGCTTTATTGACAGAAACCAAACGGTTGTGGATGTTGTGTAACTCTAACAGGCAGTGTGGTTAATATAATAATCATTTATTTTATGTAGTGCTTCTCAAGGCACCCGAAGTCACTTAACAGAGTCCAGTAGTCATACACACACACACAGTCATACCGGTGGTGGTAAGCTACATCAGTAGCCACAGCTGCCCTGGGGCAGACTGACGGAAGCGTGGCTGCCAATCAGCACCTACGGCCCCTCCGACCACCACCAACATTCATTCACATCCATACGAACCGGGGTGAGGCTGCGGTGCATGTCTTTATGATGGTGGGGGAAACCGGAGTACCCGGAGTAAACCCACGCAGACACGAGGAGAACATGCAAACTCCACACAGAAAGGACCTGGAATGACCGGGACGACCAGGATTCGAACCCAGGGCCTTCTTGCTGTGAGGCGACAGTGCTAACCACTGAGCCACCCTAGTGGTGGGAAGAGCAGAGTTGATCCTGTTCAAAGAGGACAGAGCTCTGCTATTAAAAAACATATATTATCAGGAGTCAAACAAGTACCTCCCTTAGTTGTTAACAAAGTAAATTATAATGGTATTGCATGTGTGTGTGTGTGTGTGTTTGTGTAGCTCATCTGAAGGAGCGTTTGGAGGAGTACATCAAGCAATGGAACGGTCTTGTAAAACTCTTCAGAAATGAGAAGAGAGAAGGACTGATCCAGGCCAGGAGTATTGGAGCCAACAAAGCCAACAAAGGACAGGTATCGGATCATCATGCTTCTGCTGCTTCTACTGTCACTAGTGTGTGAGTAGTTTACTTGTCAAACGACCGGGCCTTTTGCTCAGCAGCGCCCCACTTATGGAACAGTCTCCCTGACCACCTAAAGGCAACACAGACACTGGACTCTTTTAAGACTGGCCTAAAAACCTTTTTATTCAGGAAGGCATTTATGTCTTTGAGTTGAGTTTCATGACTTGTGTCAAATATTTTTTTATTTTTTTATTATAGTTAGTTTTAACAATGTACTGGCTCTGTGGCACTCTGATATTCTTGGCTGAAGAGTGCCTATAGAATCCATTATTATTATAAAAATAACATTTCTTTTTACAATCAAACACTTGAAATGATGAAGGCACTTGCAAATGACATTGTAGTGCACAATGTAAACCATACTTTGACGTTTAATTTGTACCTCTTTACTTAACCCTTGTGTTGCCTTCGGGTCATTTTGACCCGATTCAATGTTTAATGTCGGTGTTCTTTCGGGAGTCAACAAACAAACATAACGTACCTCACACTTAAACTTGGAAAACAATATTAATTCTAATAATTTTCTGGAGATTTTAATAGCTGGGGTCATATTGACCTCAAGGGTAAAATATGTTAGTAAATATAAAGGTAACAGGAGGGTTAAACATTGAATCGGGTCATATTGACCCGAAGGCGACAGGAGGGTGAAACATTGAATCGGGTCAAATTGACCCGAAGGCAACACAAGGGTTAAGATTTAATTGTGTTTTCTAGGTGCTGATCTACCTGGATGCTCATTGTGAGGTTGGAATCAACTGGTATCCTCCATTGGTCGCTCCCATTTCAAAAGACAGGTAACCAACTCATCTGTTGAGCGTCACACACATGATAATGACTGCTAGTGACTTGTGACTTTATAAAGAACAATATCCATCAAAGATTATTCATTACTCAATTGCAGTCTAGCCATTAAACCACAACTTACCTTTACAGCACATCTTATACATTTTCTACTTTTCATGGTCAGCAGTATGTCATAGTCTATATAGGAAACATTCTTCAAGCATTTTTATGCGACCATTTCTTTATACAGGTTTTCAGTAATCCACTGTTGGTGCTTGCAGACATGCACATGGAAGCTTTTACACACCACATAATTTTTCATGTCCTCTTTTGATATTCGTACTTGAATATTCAGTTCTGTGATCTTTCATGTCTTCTAAACCAAAGGTGCACTGTGGACAGCTCCTTCAAATACATAATTATCACTGAGTTTCTTTTCTGTCCTGATCCACTGGTAGATATTTATGGGTTGCTTGTATTTGACAGATGTGTACATGTCCATCAGTTGTTCCAGTTGTTTCACTGCATTAAATCTGCTTCTGCTTTCAGCCGCAACTGTGTACTAAAGCACTGTTGCTGCAGGATTCTGTACCATGCATATAGTATATTTATGCATCAGAAGGGTCTGGCCACAGGTACAAATAAGCATCTCCCTGTAAAGACACACACTAGAGATCACTCCGCTTTTCATTATCTATCAATACTACATAATTCAGTGCTGCATCTGCACCAGCTGTTCAGGCTGTATGTACTGTGTATGAATCTTGCACATTCCAGGAATGATTATATGATTCTTAATGTGTCATGCATTTCCTGTTGCTTAACTTCTACAATAGGTTTCACTGTGTGTGAGCCACAGGACTGTAAAATCTGGAGGAGTTGCGAGTCCCCCTTTGTGTGTAGAAAGGGCAGCAAGTTGAAGAGCAATTGTTTTCTGATTGCAATGAACATGTTGATTTTGGATGGCTAAATTCCAACAAGTATTTTGAAAAGGATAGAATTCCCAGACTATCAGAATATGGGATTTCCCTTCAACATATTGAACAGGGCATGGCAAGGAATTCACGTGTGTGTGGTGTGTGTGTGTGTGTGTGTGTGTGTGTGTGTGTGTGTGTGTGTGTGTGTGTGTGTGTGTGTGTGTGTGTGTGTGTGTGTGTGTGTGTGTGTGTGTGTGTGTGTGTGTGTGTGTGTGTGTGTGTGTGTGTGTGTGTGTGTGTGTGTGTGTGTGTGTAGGACAGTATGTACAGTACCACTGATAGACTATATAGATGGTAATGAGTACACTATGGAGCCCCAGCAAGGTGGAGATGAGGACGGCCTGGCTAGAGGAGCATGGGATTGGAGCCTGCTCTGGAAGAGAGTACCACTTAGCCAGAGAGAGAAGGCCCAGAGAAAGCATACCACCCAGCCCTACCGGTACATTCACCGCAGCCAGCATGCTAACACTCATCCCTGTTCTGTTTGTTTTTTCCATCTCCCATCCTTTCATCCCACCTGTTTTCACCTATTTTCCACTGTGTCTCGCTCTGTCTTGGTCTCTGACACCGCACCCAATGTCTTTGTGTCTTTTACTGGCACTGCTGTCCGTATTTGCCCGTTTGTTTCCCTTCATCTACACCACCTCTTCCCCCATGTATCCTGTATGCATGACCCCACCCCAACTCTGTCAGAACGGTGTGTACCGTGCCTCTAATCGACTCCATCCACGGCCAGAAGTTCACCATCGAGCCCCAGGGTGGAGGAGATAAGGACGGCTTCGCTAGAGGAGCCTGGGATTGGAGCATGCTCTGGAAGAGAGTTCCTCTGGGAGAAGCAGAAAAAAAACGCAGAAAGACTCAGACTGAGCCATATAGGTACAGAAAAACTATCTCTATCGACTAATCGGGACAGTGTCATCAACACAGAAAACAAACATATTCCAACTAACCTTGACAGGTGCTAATGATACCTCAACTAGCATAGATGGATAGATAGATAGCCTATATATATCTATTCATCTCCAGGGGGACATTTCTTAATTTTAGTTTGAGAAGATATGCTAATCTTAAACCATAGGGATGAAAATACAGAGAACCCACTCAAGTCAGTAGAACTACTCAAATGTACCATGGTGCATGGGTACCACCATCTGTTATCTAATACCAAATCTCTTTAAATATTTACATTTGGAAAACTTTAAATATATCAAATATATAATGAGTCTAACCCTTACTGCATTTCAAAACTAACTAAACCCAAACAATCTAATTTATCTGATGGGTCGTAGCTTACTACTGTTCTGTCCACTGACTGCCTGTGCTTCAATGTTTATCCCCGTTTGTTTAATTTATTGGAATTTACTCTTGTATGGCGTCTATTCCAAATTTGACTTTGTGATGTTTTTGCTGTAACTCCAGTCATTTAGGCTAATTTAGCAAATCAATTCCTGTTTTGGGGAGTCTGTGACTTCCTCTACAGCATGGTCTTCAGTGAGAAATGATTGGGTCTGAATCTAAAAGCAGAGGAGTTGATGAGTTTGTGTTGGGACATTTTGTTGGGTCTACAGGGGAACTTCTGGTGTGAATCGGGTTCGGACGGGGGCAACATCACCCCCATCGTTTCCCAATCACTTTCATTCATTTGTCTTGTCAGTCTTTTTTCCTCCACTTTGCTTACTTTTTGTTCTTATATTTGTTCCTCTGTCAGTCTGATCTGTTGTGATCTGTGTTGTTATTAATACTGTAACCTAGTGCGCTTTAAAGGTGCTAAATGTTATATTCAGGGCATTAATATAGCACCAAACAAGTATTCGCTATCTCAAGGCAAGTGAAGTAATTTCGCCCTGAGCAGACACGGAAGTTAAAGTCCTGGTCACCCACCATCTGTTTCCTCCACAGGTAAACACGGTTGGCTCTGTCAACATTGTTTCTGCTGATCACACTCTTCGTGCTGATCAGTTCAGCGTTTGCCATGTGGAGAGCCATGTGAAGATTATTCCCTCAATCATAGACATGCTCTGAATATAGATTTCCACACCTTTAATTAAAAGCAATTTCGATGCCAACGTTTCCACCGAAATTAACTGTATTATGTGTAACTCAGTTTTACACAGTAGCAGTGTTCTATTTACATATCTTTGCGCGTATTTTGAAGTAGCGCATTAGAAACATTATGAAAATGTCAAAATTCGATAAAACGGTTGCATTAAAAAAAAAAGTTCCTTATAAAGTATAGAAAACATCTAACTCTCATAACTGATTGGCTGTTTCTGCCATCGGTGTCTTAAATTCTTTTTTTATTGTGTGAATATTTATCTTTGTCTCCGGACAGCATGAAACAATGTCAATACTAGTTAACATAAAAGAACATGTCAAACTTGCCCAATTGAAACTAATACTCAAAGACCTCTACATTTTTCTATCGTGCAAATGCCCTATCCGACTTGTTTTGTTTCTGGTTCACAACTTCAACTTCTTCCACTGGTGGATGACAGCCATTTGTCATATAGCGGCAACTTCTGACAAAACTACAATTTAGCCATGTTTATTTGCTGGAAACCATTTTATAGAAATGTGCATTTATTTGTCTTTTTTTGACATTTCAAAAGTTTTCTTCAAATTTTCTTGACTGAATTGAATGGAATGTTGGCTAGGGATGCACCAGTTTGAGCATGTGTCTGTTTCTGGATGTGTCTGTCTGTCTTTATACCTGCAGGTCTCCAGCAATGGCGGGTGGTCTCTTTGCTATAGAGAGAGACTTCTTCTTTGAGCTGGGTTTGTATGACCCGGGACTGCAGATATGGGGAGGAGAGAATTTTGAAATATCATTCAAGGTAGACATGGAAGAGGCCAATTTTAAACAGACTGAGACCTTTTAAGCATTACCAATATTCACCTTTATTTGTATAGATATATATATAATTATTTGTCTTTTGATGTAGATCTGGCAGTGTGGTGGCCAGCTGCTTTTTGTACCGTGTTCTCGTATCGGACATATCTATAGACTTCCGGGATGGCAAGGCAATCCTCCACCTGCACATGTTGGATCGTCACCCACTCTGAAGGTAGAGTGGTCCATGCTTTGATCTGTGTCGATTCATGACTAAAACTGAAAAACCCCAAGACATAAATGTGGACATGCATTTGTTTTATTAGATTTGCAAATATGGCATTCAACCTGTACCTGCTTTACTCGTCTTTTGACCTAACAATCATTTAAAGTCAGAAAGGTAATTGGTTATAAGGTTTACAGCGCTCTTATCAAAACAGACTTTCTGGATCAAAATAGGATAACTTGTAAAGCTAATAAACGGGATAATTAACATGATACCTTCAATGTAAAGAAGTTTATACATGTAACTCTGATCGGCATTTTACAGATCTTTGTGTAGACTGCAATGAAATCGCACAGTCAGTAAAAATGGTTATCGACCCAAGTAAACAATTAATATTATTATATTCCGTCTTAGTTGTCTCCATGTTATCATATCAGCCGTATTGCTTTAGTAGAAAAGCATATGTGTCTGAGTGAGGTGCACACCTTCTCACTTCACATTCTTCCATTATAAATCCCAGTTTTTGTGGTGAATGTCATTTTTGGGTGCATATGCATTGTTTATCCATCTGGACCCAGGTGTGCGGTTTTAGAACCAGTGTAGCACAAATCAAGTGTACGTTAAAATGTTGTATGATGTCCGTTCTTCCCAACAATACTTGCTATATATTATTTTTTATAATTACACCTATTAGATTTATTTAGTTATTACAGCAGATAAAATCAGCATAACATTATAGTTCAGAATGAAAAAATATGATTTATGCCATATTAAGTAGAATATATGTGTGTCTACAGAACTATGTCCGTGTTGTGGAGACATGGTGGGATGACTATAAGGACTACTTCTACGCCAGCCGTCCTGAAACTCTCACTCTAGCCTACGGAGACATCAGTGACCTTAAACGCTTCAGGTATAACAAACATACAAGCTAAATATGCATACTTTGTATTATTATTATTATTATTATTAGACATTTATTCTTTTGTCTCACTGGCTAACACTTAATTTCTCATTCTACCACGAGTTACCCCCCTTAAAGTACACTGTCTAATTTCTAGGCTGTTCTAGACAAAAGTTTAAAAATCGAGATATCACGCTGATAGAAAATCCCACCGATTTATCTGATTTAGAGCAAACTTCTAGAGAAAATAAGTACTGGACCTCCGTGATTGATTTGCAGCTTTTAATTATGAACATTTACTTATGTTTCAACACTACTGTATCCTGTCCAAAAGGCAAACACTAAAATATTCAACCTAGAACAGGTCTCATTTGATAATTTTGAACCGAATTTCAAAACTATTGGCTAATGGATCAAAGGGTGGGAGTTGCCATTGTCAACGTCCAAGTGCTGCAAAAGGGCTGCAAAGCAATCAGTGAAGCAAAACGTATTTTAATCAAGTGGCAGCGCTTTGTATAACGTTTCTTTGTTTTTGCTACATTTTCTAAACATAAGCATTGCAAATCGATGGCACATGTTGTTGACGTTGCTTGCATAATTTAGTTTTCATTTACATTTATTACACAACCTGCAATGATGTTGTACAGCCAAGACTTTATATACTGTTTGTTGGCTGAATTATTTTGTCAGGGAGGAGCATCGATGCAAGAGCTTCAAGTGGTTCATGGAGGAAATAGCGTATGACATTCCAATGTATTATCCGCTGCCTCCTAAAAATGTAGAATGGGGAGAGGTAGGCACACACAAACACACACACACACACGTTTATATTTCTTTCATTTTGTGAAGTACTGTGTCTTAAGGTGTTGTATGTGCATATCCTGTCTGTGTAGATTCGAGGCTTTGAGACAAGTTACTGTATTGACAGTATGGGGCACACCAATGGGGGCAATGTGGAAATAGGACCGTGCCACAGGATGGGGGGCAACCAGGTAATAAAACACACGCATACTTATTTTGCTCAGGAAAATGTTTGAAAAGGAGTTAGAATTGATCAAATATTGACTTGATGGTAAAACAGTATCTCTTAATATAAAGAAAAGAAAATTCATGGTTTTTGGAAATCCCCAAAAATTTGAGGGGAATATTGAATTCTGTGACAATAACATTTCAGACAATATCCCCATGGGTCATTTTTTATCTTAAAGTAACATGGAGCCAACATATTGAACATACATACCTGCAAACTTGTTACCTTTCTGTGAAATTCACCGTTTTGAAATTAAAATAGGTCATCCACGTGAATCGTGTAGATCGGAAGAGTTTTTGTTTTGGGGTGGGGGGCGGGTCAACTGGTCCACTGCCGTTGAGATTGCAGTGGGACGCGGAGAAAATGTGATTCAATTCAATTCAATTCAGTTTATTTGTATAGCCCATTTTCACAAATTACAAATTTGTCTCGGAGTGCTTTACAATCTGTACATATAGACATCCCTGTCCCAGAACCTCACATCGGGCTGGACCAGGGCAAACCTGATTCAGCCCTAAATATAAGCTCTGTCAAAGAGGAAAGTCTTAAGTATACTCTTAAATGAGGTGACTGTGTCTGCCTCCCGGACTGAAGGTGGAAGCTGGTTCCATAAAAGATGTGGCGCTCTTCGCAATAAAACATCGTTGATTGGGACGTGTCGAGTCTTAGCCAATCAGCGTTCAGATGTCTACAGCGTTTGGGGGCTTTGGGTTAGCTTGAATGTCAGCCCGCTACATCTACTGCTGTCACGTTGCACGGTGTATCGATACTAACAAGTTATCCTTACGTTAAAAACGATATGATTTTGCATATTTTTAGTATCGATACTTCATTAAAAGAGCATGTGATCAGAGCGCACGTGCTGCTCCGCTCCGTTAAATGCTGTCTGCACGCAATGCGCAGCGAGTAAAGTGGCGGAGCTTTTCAGATGGTCTTCGGCTTAAAAAACAAAAAATAAGATTCCAGAAGTGAAATGTTTATGTACTTTGTCAACAATGTAGACAGTCTGTAAAGTTCTGTAACTCTACAGCTGCTCCTACTGAAGGAACTGTGTATCATCTGGTCAGATACAGACTAACGGCCTCATAGTGTATAATCAATGCTATGATAGCTCCATGTAGTTTCATTCATATCTGGCTGTAGGCTAATACTAATATTACTGCCATTTGTTAAGTGTTGAAAAAGTTGGTAAAAAGTGAATCATACAGATGTTTTATTTATTACTATTATAGATAAATATACCAGTCTCGTATTTATGGTACCATATTGTTTGTATGGTATTGTATCGGGTATCATGATATTTATGGCAGGTGTCGTATTGAAGTTATAATTTTAGTATCGTGACAACCAGGTAGAGGCAGAACAGACCTCAAAAAAGGAATTTGGTTCATGAATGACATTAACCATATTATATTTAATGACAATGTATATTTGTTATTACTATTATTATAGGGCTTAGTCAGAGCGGAGGACCTTTTGTTCTTAAGTTGTTTATATTATCATTATTTAGATTTGTGGTCAGAACAATAAAATGACCGTAAAAAAAGTCCGTCCCCCCCGTTGTCACCTCCTTTTTCACCCCTCATGAGTTTGCAGGTATCAATATATAAATGGTACAATTTCAAAGTCTATAGCAATATTGTATACATTTAGAGATGTACTAAATTCTAAGGACGTATACTTCCATATATATCTTAATATGTGGATGTGGATGGGTCAACCTATAAAACAGTTTTATTACAAAAACAAGCAAAACTTATTAACAGAAGTCGTTTTTCTTATTCTGGCCATATCTTAACCTGCCATTAAATCAGCTTTTGCATTTTTCTTTCTTGGTATTAACTCTCAAAACAAATTATTGTACAGTAGTAGTAGTTGTTTTGGTCAGACATGGTTTTAAATGACAGTACTTTTCACTTGATTCTGTGATATGTTTATTACTGCAGTGTAAAATGTGTGTGTGCGTGTATGTGTGCATTTGTTTGTGTAGTTGTTTCGTATCAATGAAGCCAACCAGTTGATGCAGTATGACCAGTGCCTGACGAGAGGAGGTGATAACTCAGCTGTCATCGTCACACATTGTGATCAGAATCAGCACAATGAGTGGACATACTTCAAGGTGAGAAACACACACATAGACACAGAAACACACTCTACTCATCAAAACTTAACATCTCTTCAGTGCTTTTATTTGACCTTGCACTACTCACTAGTGTGAACAAACAGGATGGGATGAGAGCACACTGATGAATGTGAGACAGACTAGTTCGAAAATACAAAGTATTGGAATGAAGAAGAATTCACTCACTCTCTCTTTTTCCAGGATCTCCATCGGTTTACTCATATGATAACAGGTAAATATCTGCACTTCTTTAACACAGACTACAGATTTCACATATTTCTCATAATGAGGCATTGTCACCGTGGACAATCATCATAAATGGAAAGGATTCGGAAGCCTTCATTTTAATAAAGTGTTATCAAACTTCTACAGTAGCCTGCACACACTCTAATAAACTATCAGTCACTAATGGTGTCACACGACTAGTGTTGTCTTTCGTATTTTGCTTTGGTTTGTACATAAGTACTGTGATCTGATCAGAAAGAGCATGCAGCAAACACTAGATGGCTGCTAAGCCTCTTTAACTAATGATGATATTGGCCAAAATTAGCTGATATTAACAGATATCAGTGTCAGACATACAACAAGAATATATATTGTAGGAATATTTAGCGTTGTTTCTGAGTTTTTTCAAGTTTAATATATTTGTGTTTGTAGTTATTGATACTAAATTAATTTCCAGTGGGGTTTACAGTTTGCAGGTACTTGATGTGTGTGTTACGTTTTTTACTATCTAATAACCATTGTAAGGTAACAAATACGTTTGTTTATTTGTTTGTTTGAAGAAATTGCCTAGCATAATTTATCTTGATGAAACCAAATTGCATTATTATAATTGTATAGTTGAATCACTTAGAAAGATCACATCGGAAGTTGGGGTGGCAAAAAACCCAGAACAGGTGCTAAATTCCAAATACATTAATATAGCAGCAAACCACTATTGTCACTGTGAATATATAGTGCAGTAAAGTCTACCTGAGAAGCACATGGTTGCTGCTCTGCACTGCACTTATTCGTGGGTTACAGCTGATAACCCTTATCCGATGTACAGCGTTGTTGGAGGCGTAGGTCCCATCCTCCAACAGAAATACCATGACATACCTTAAGGTGTTTGTGTAACAACTTTAAAACCAATTTATCTAAATGCAGTGTGAGTTTGAGTAATGATATGCATAATCTGTACACATGATCATCAAACCTCTCTCGTGTTCAATGACAAAGCAAAGCAGTACCTCAAACGTCATTAGACACATGATTTTGGGCCTTTTGAAGGCATTTTTCTGATATATATTGGACCATCAACCCCCTTGAATTTAAGGAGGGGCTTCTCAAATCCTGTAACAAGCATTAATAGTAATGATATGTCTGATCCCAACAGGACAATGTCTTGACCGCTCCGACCTGCTCCACAAAGTCTTCATATCAGACTGTGACAACGATAAAACTACTCAGAAATGGGAGATGAACAACATCGTGGCTGTTTGAAGACTTAACAACTGACTGTATGAGGACATACACACACACACACACACACACACACACACACACACACACACACCAAGAAATAAATCCATACTTCACATTGACAGATATATCAAACTAACACTGTCCTTTTAATGAAAATATGTTTTTGATATTGGCATCAGTGTCACCTCCAACACGATGAAGTCAAACTGGTACAATTTAAAGATACTGAGTATTGACTCTGAACAGTTTCAACCCAAAACTGTTGGTTAGTATTGTTGGTCTATATGGTCATGCATTATACAAACACATAGACACTCCAGCTTTCAGCAGAAGAACTTTCTGACACTACTGGTCCTCCGAATGACTTGTTGGACTAACACTGAACTGGAAACATGTTGGGCTCTGTCCGTCTGTTTCTATCCTTCAGAGCGGTTTTGTTTACACCGTTTCTCTCTATCTGTTCTTTTGGGCTCTCAGGTCTTTTCTAAACCACTCCATTAATTTATGAAATATATCACTTTTGAACCGTCATGCTCTTATGAGACCTTTTCATCAACTGTTAGCTAAACTGATTAGTTCACCGACTAAAGAGTCCTTTTTATTTGTAGAGGATTCACTAAAGGTGTTTTAATCAAGTGTTTGGCACATATGCTGGCTGGCACCATGCTTGCTTTTGTCTACAAGTCAGGTTAAGAAGGCTTTTGGGCTTTCAAGGGGAAATCCTGCACCTTACATATGGATGTCCAATCAATGTTGATAGAAAATGTAGTTGATTGAAGCAATAAGTTCCCCGGTGCATGCTATATTGATCAAGAATTGGGAGTTCTCCCGAGTTCTCCTCCTCTGCTGGTCTTGGGTGTCTCGACCAGTTTATCTTCAGAATGCTGAGGTTCTCTAGTCTGAGTTTCTCTCATACATAGTAATACACACAGTCTTGGGTTTGAGGGACAACATCTAACCCACGCTAACATTATTACAGCAAAAGAAGACCATTTCTGTTGGCATGGGAGGGTAATTTTATGCAAAGGCACCAGCAGTTGGTGTTTGCTCCTGGCAGATCAGATTATAGCAGCCATATTCTCTCCCTGCAGCCTCAGCTTCTCTACGCTGCATTTCTTCTGTCGTATCCTCTCCCTCGAATAAATCCGGCTGCATATCCAAGTCGAGGTAAACTCTGTAATATGTAGCCTCGTCCATAACGTCCTCTGCACTTGGAAACAGTTAATTTCCAACACAAGCTTAGAGAATAAGGACACATTTTTGTTTAATTTTTTTAAAACTTTATTTTAATAATGGAACTTGCAACAGATTTAGGAAGTTCAGTTGATGAGCGGCATCATAAAAAAAATGCTGGCATCCCCAGAAAGCAGCCTGTAGTTCTTTCTTGCCTCCAACTACGTCACAGTTTCTGTATTCTCCGTCAATGTCGCAGGAACTGTGGAATCGACTGCATTTACCCTCAACAATAATTGGAATTACACAGAAAGAAATAAAGATGACAAACTTTTAGCATTTTTGTGCTCTGTCCTGTTGGGCCAATTTCAGCAGTGAGATTTATGTAAAGCTCTTATTGGCAAATGTTCAATAGGCTAGACACTGAAATATTATAATATTCAATTGTATTTTTTTCCCTTTACGTTTACGCTCCAGAGTCTGTGAAATGATTTGTTTTGTATCCTGTATTACAGGGCCATCTCTAGCCTGAAGCTAACAAAACAGGCTTACATTTGTTAATGAAGAAGCATAATTAAATTCCCCAGACCATATCAAAAGCCTGACCAGGACATAAAATATAGTAAGAAGAAAACAAAACAAGCACCATTGTATTCTCCTACATAAAGCAACAAGCGGTGTTTTTTCTAAAACTATTATCAAGGTCCTGTCCTGGTGTTCTATGTCTGGAGCCATGACACCTATAATATGCTTTAAAATGCTTGAATAAAAGTATTTTTTGTTTTTTGTTCAATTCAATTGGTATTTATTTACTTCTGTTGATATTTCCATTACCTTGAATTTAATTTCATCAACTTCCACAGACACTACAATGCTTTTGAGAAACATGAACATTTCAAGGAGAGCACACAGTGATCTGACTGAATGAGGTCTTTTGAACTGTCAACCGAACTGACTGACAGTCTTGAGTAATTCAGTAGCTGAACAGTTGTCTGTGAGTAACTGCCTGTGCGCAAATGAAAATATATATATTGGGTTTTTGGTAGGGAATGAAACCAGTGAGAAATACAAAACGTATGTTATGGAAAATAACAAATGTGTGTGAGTTTTATTATTTGCTTTTGCAAGGGAAAGAGGGTTTGGTGTATGGATGAACATGTATGCAATGTTTTGTACAATGTAAATAGATTGATTTGTAAAGACGATCATGGTGCATTTTGTCAAAGGGCTTTGAATGATATTGTAAATATCTAACTTATAGCTGAAATGTAATAATATGGGCTGATTGAGCAAATAAAATACCAGATTTTTACTACTACCACTGTGTTCCCTCTTTGATTTTCAGGAAATGGTGCTGTAGAGGCGTCATGCTGTTCATAGAAAGTCCTAACCATCAACCCAAATCATAAAAAAATATACAAAGAATGTAATATTTTGTTTGTAATGCAACAAAACAGCAAAATAGCCCTAATGTTGACAGTGAGGTCTGGCACCCCGAGGAATGTTTTTCAAATGCAAGTAGTATACTCTGCACATTAGGCACACTTTAATTTTTCTTTTTACATTTTTTGCTGCATAGGAAATAACATTAAAAGTGCCATGCTATTTGGTCATCTGTTCTATGATTCAACTTGCAGTTGATAAAGAGAGCTTTTATATTGAACCTTTTTTTATTTTTTAACATGTATTGTGCTGGGCTACTTGACCTTTCAGCCCCTGCTCTATTCCCTCAATTTGTGTGTAGTCTGAGTCTCTCACAATGAATCTATTGATCATTCTAAACCACACTTATGAGCTTCAGTCCTCAATTATTTATCAAAAGTATTAGTGAAGACACTTTTTATTACACCAGTTTTAAAGATACAGAATACAACTGCATTCTGTCCCGATGTGAAAGTCATGCTTGTTACAGATAGGGTTGCCAGGTCTGTGTGACAAAACAAGCCCAATGGCCAATCAAAACCAGCCCAAAACCAGCCCAATGGCCAATAATACCAGCCCAAAAACCAGCCCAATATCAGAACTCAAAATATGCCCATAACTCCTTCATGATGCCCCCCTGAGATAGGAAAGTGACCCACTGCGAGCGTTGTCGACGGGGGGGGGGGGGCTCAACTGTGTGCGCAGGTGTGTCGGCGTGTACGTGCTGATCTGGAGTCAGTTTGGTAGGATTTGGTAGTGATGGTGAGATGAAGCCTCATGAGGCATCGAACCACTTCAGCCAATTGGTTCGAGAAAGGGTTCATTTCTTGAAGCTTCATGTGCACACGACACCACCTACTGGCCAAGTGTATAATCACAGGCAGCTGAATCTGAACCACATAATGTGATGCATTGAATTTTTGTATCTGTTATGGCTGTTGGGAATGACTATGAATTACAAAAATGTATGACCAAATCATTTCTGTACATAAATTATCACATATGTGCATAATAACATATTTTTTGAATGTATTCTGTGTGTACATTTTCCCAAAATGGTAGTATCATATGATATGGCAGGTTGTGTAATAATGTTATTATGTCACTTTAGGAAAATGGCATGGGCTTAAGCAGGCAGAGGACAGTGAAAGTGCTTGTGTAACTAGGAAGAGGGGACTGAATATGGTTGTGTAACTTGGACAGTGATGTAGGCTACAGGACAGGGGACATTTTATTCATTTTTATTCAGAAATAACAGTTTCTCAACAGTTCCATCTTATCACCTATCCTTCTCTCCTCACTCTCCTAACTCTCCAAACTATCTTTTTCTCTAAACCCTCCAAACTCTCAACCAACAACCCACATTTTGAATGGAGCCTGAGGGGTTTATATTGCTGTCAAACCTCCCGGCAAAATCTGAACCACTTCCCGAAGCAGTCACGTGGTACAGCCGGGCAGCGAGGCTTCGGACGTCATCATTTTTGGCTCCTCCCCTAAATGAAGCAAGCCTCGATACGCGCTTCGAGGAAACGCCCCCTCCATATTACTCGACACACGCTTCGAAGCGTCGGCACATCTCGTAACAACACAAGGATTTGGGTATAAATAAATTATTTCATTTTAAATATGGATTTTTATTTAAAGATATTCATGTAATTTGCATGCAAAATAGGTCTACCCGAACCAGCGGACAAAAAATTCAACTCGCGGCAACACTTAAAAAGTAGCCCAATTCCGCGGGAAAACCGCGGACCTGGCAACACTTACAGATTTCACACATTTACGTCATACGTAACTTGTGAACCAATGTCTTCTCGCTCTGCTCTCATCCGCTCTAGATCAGTCGTGCACGTCCGTCATTGGTTGCGAGGGCAAAACCCGATGACGCAACACGGAAGTTAAATGATCTATTTCTATGGGTTGTTGTGCTTTTCATCAGCAGTAGTTAGGTGTACTTTAAGCTTAATTTAACTCGGAGGGAGACGTTACCACTTTAGTTCGGGCTCGGGTAAAGAAGGCAAGAATGAAACGGTGTGACATTATAGTTGTGTTGCAGTTTTTGTTGGTGCGACACATCACGAGTTGGGACGACGGTAGGTAACCTTATTGCTTTTGTCGACCTGGTTCAGTAATATTTTAATTGATTGAATAATAATTGCTAGTTTTTTATATTCACCCGATCTGTATACGTAACAACGTAAGAACTCATCTTACAGCGCCGAACAGAGCACACAACTTCCGGGATCAGCTTTTCAACCAAATAAAATGTAATATGTTCATTAAATAGGTTAAATACGAGCTGATATAGTATATATTCGTCTATTCGAAATGTTAACTGGAATTTAAAAGAGGAACCTAAAAGAAAATCCACATGCCACATTACAGTATACAATGAGCTGCCAAATACTTCTGTTGCATTATCATATAATTTAATAGCCTCTCCTTTGACTTAGTAAGTTATTATTTACAGTGGGCCAATATATTTCATTATTTATCTGAAAGGTATGATGACAACATTCTAAATTTAGATTCTTCAATTTTGTACGTGCGTGCGTGCGTGCGTGTGTATATATATGACATGTTATCCTCTCCCCACTGCAGGCAGCGTGCTGCTGCGTGACATCCAGGCATTGACTTTGTACAAGGATCGATACTCCACATCGAGGCGCTCCATCCCAGTGCCTCAGCTCCAGTGTGTTGGAGGCTCCGCGGGATGCCAGGCCTTCGTCCCAGAAGTGGTCCAATGTCGGAACAAAGGCTGGGACGGAGTGGACATACAGGTGAGGAAGGAGGGTCTGGTGGGCAGCTAGGACGAGAAACAAGGTGTATGGAGTATAATATTTGCTCAGGAGTTGGACTAAAGCAATTGATACATCTATAGACATCTTTCTCAATTAATATTGTGGTACAAAATTAAATCAAAGTGTGAAAAATTACCATCACACTTCCCAAAATCCAAGTTCATATAGCTAAATTTACCCAACAGACATTCTAAAAAACCCAAATCCTCAATTTACAGTCGCAGAAGATGCTGAAAAGTTAACTTTTTTGCTTAAAGAATTATTCAAATCCAGTGTGGCCAAACTACAGGGCTGCATACCAACCATAGTTTTAATATTTGCCTCAATATATCAATGTATATGTCAGCCAAAAAATAATGAGAAATATTGGTACTAACATTAGCTGAGTTTGCTGATGGGAAGCCAGGGAAAGAACTTGTCCTTGTATTGGTCGGGACACCTGCAGAGTGAGTGGGGGACATTACATCAATCATGGTGCTGATCATTCAAACTTTCATTCCAGTTTCCCCAACGCACATAGGTGTAAACTGAGGTATATGTGTAATAGGACTCATATCTGCTCTTTATTCAGTAAGCGTTTGTGTGTAACTGTGTAAAGAACCCTCATCCTCAGTGTGTTTGAATAAGATAACGTATTTTCATATTCAAACACATCAAGGAAAATTGTATTTAATGATGTGGTGACCCCCTCACAGTGGGAGTGTAAGACTGATATGGACAAAGCCTACCGATTCGGTCGCATTGAGGTAAACTGTGAGGGCTACAGCCACCCTGCAGATGCCCTCATACTGAAGGGCTCCTGTGGGCTGGAGTACACACTTGAGCTGACTGAAGAGGGCCGGGGGACGTCACAAGGCAGCGCGGGTTCCCAAAGTGGATTTAAGGGATTTGGAGGTAGGAGGATGGATGATGTGAAATTAATGAAATTTCATTTTCACACAAGGACAAGATATTTAGAAACATGCGCTTTCTGTTTTTTCTGTCTGAGGTCTCGGTGGCTTTGCCTCTAGTCTCTTCAGCGCTTTCTCTGGAAACCAGCATCAACGCCATCAGCCCAGCCAGCAGAGCCATCAGAGCTCCCAACCCTCAGGCAGCGGAGACTCAGGAGGTCTGCTTGTGGTTGCCGTGCTTCTGTTCTTAGCTTACGGCATCTACAAGCTGTTCCTCAGTGGGAACACGGGCCAGTGGGGGCAGACCAGTGGACAGGCAGGTTATCCCAGAGATAATCACCATGGCTCCACTGCAGGACCACCGCCCCCGGGATTCAAACCTGACTTCACAGGTAGCTAATGCAAATAGAGAAACATGATTGTAGGGCAACAATAGATGTTTGGCTTTGCACTGCAGATGCTCCTTGGAAAACGCTCCTTAAAAGTAACACATTCCTTTGTGACGGAATATGTGCAGGATTGTTATCGTTTATTTTATTGTGGAAAAAGCTGAATAAGTGCTGTAGTATGGATACAGATTATAACTACCTTGCTGAAATCTTAAATCTGTTCTTGTGCTGTGTTAAGGCAATCCTGGTGGTGTGAACCCAGGGTACGGTTTCCACAGTGACTACACTCACAGACAACAGTACTCAGGAGGCCAAGCTCCTCCTGGCACAGGTGGTGGCTTCTGGACCGGCATGGGAACAGGAGGGATGCTGGGATATCTCTTTGGTCGTCAGAGGTGTGTGTGTGTGTGTGTGTGTGTGTGTGTGTGTGTGTGTGTGTGTGTGTGTGTGTGTGTGTGTGTGTGTGTGTGTGTGTGTGTGTGTGTGTGTGTGTGTGTGTGTGTGTGTGTGTGTGTGTGTGTGTGTGTGTGTGTGTGTGTGTGTGTGTGTGTGTGTGTGTGTGTGTGTGTGTGTGTGTATTTTTTTTATTTAAAATACATCACTTGTATTGGAAAAGCAGGAATTCTTCCACGTCTACTCTATTCAGAGCATTCTTGTTGTTTTGTGCTGTATGTTTGTTTTACAGAAGCCAGCACTATGACCACTCCGCTTCCAGCAGCAGCAGACATCCGCCATCTTCCTCTGGGACACACACTGCTACAGGTAGGACTGCCTGTTGGCACACATCAACCTGTTACCACCTCTGACATAAAGATATTGATAAAAGGCATTGCTATTGCAGATGTTTTCACAGATGGTCTTTTTAAAACTATACAAAGTCAGTCGTCTTAAAGTGGACCAACAGAAAAAGGACAGCTTTTGACTTTGTCAGATTCTTAACCTTTTTTTCATATAGTTAGTTGCAGAGGGGTCCAAGTTCTTTGAGTGTGTTTACATACAGTCAGGTCAATAAATATTTGGATATTGACAACATTTTCATCATGTTGGCTCTGTACACTACCACAATGGATTTTGAATGAAACAATCAAGATGTGCTTTAAGTGCAGACTTTAATGTGAGGGTATTTACATCCACATCAGGGGAACGGTGGAGGAATTACAACACATTTTATATGTGGCCCCTCCTTTTTAAGTAATTGGACACTTGCCTGCTCAACTGTTCTATGGCCAGGTGTGTGTTATTCCCTTGTTATTTCATTGACAACTCTCAATATGAAGTCCAAGAAGCTGTCACTATCAGTCCAGCAAGCCATCATTAGACTGAAAAATCGAAACAAACCTATCAGAGAGATAGCAAAAACATTAGGTGTGGCCAAATCAACTGTTTGGTACATTCTTTAAAAGCTGGTTAGATACGATCAATAACAGACGTTTAGTTTAATAAAAGAACAAAGACGTGCTCTTTAAGAAAAGGGACCTTAAATTACTTCTGCTATAATCTAGCGCGATAGAAAAAATTACAGGGTGGCGGGCGGAGATTTTTTTTTTCTCAACTCAAAATTGTCCGCGAGCCATATGCCGTCACCGGAAGAGCCATATATGGCTCCCGACCCCTGCTCCAGGAGGTAGGCGTATCTGTGTCAAAGTCAAGAGAAGACTTCACCAGAGTAAATACAAGATGTAAACCATTGGTGAGCCTCAAAAACAGGAAGACCAGGTTAAAGTTTGCCCAAAAACATCTGAAATAGCCTGTACAGTTCTCGAACAATATCCTATGGACAGATGAGACAAAGGTCAACTTGTACCAGAATGATGAGAAGAGTCTGGAGAAGGGAAGGAACTGCTCCTGATCCAAAGCATAGCACCTCATCAGTGAAGCATGGTGGAGGTAGTATTATGGTGTGGGCATGTATGGCTGCCAATGGAACTAGTTCCCTTGTATCTATTGATGATGTGACTGCTGACAAAAGCAGTAGGATGAATTCTGGAGTGTTTCTGGCAATATTATCTGCTCATATTCAGCCAAATGCTTCAGAAGTCATTGGACGGCGCTTCACAGTGCAGATGGACAATGACCCAAAGCATACTGCGAAAAAGCAACCAAAGAAGTGAAATGTTCTGCAATGGCCAAGTCAATCACCTGACCTGAATCCAATGGAGCTGCATTTTACTTCCTGAAGATAAAACTGAAGGGAAAATGCCCCAAGAAGCATCAGGAAGTGAAGACAGTTGCAGTAGAGGCCTGGCAGAGCATCACCGGAGATGGAATTCAGCATCTGGTGATGTCTATGGGTTCCAGACTTCAGGCTGTCATTGACTGCAAAGGATTTATAACCAAGTATTAAAAGTGGCAATTACATTGATGATTATATTAGTTTGTCCAATTATAAAATGTGTTGTAATTCCTACACTGTTCACCTGATTTGGATGTAAATACCCTCAAATTAAAGCTGAAAGTATTCACATATTGTTGCATACAAATCCATTGTGGTGGTGTACAGAGCCAAAATGATGAAAAGTGTAAGTTAGGAAGGCTGAAAGAAATCAATGTGAAAACACCCTTAACATCAAGTTCACTTTATACCTTTTAGATTGTTCGTTCACCATTCACTGATTGTAATTCATGTCACCCACCCTTAATGAATATTATTGAGTCTAAATTCCATAGAGACTTTTTAAGAGGCATGCAGGAAAGAAATAAAACCAAATTACAGATCAGGGTTAGATCATCCAGTTTAATTTGGGTAATGCAATGAATGTCACAGTAGCATCAAGAGACATGCGGATGGTGCAGCTGGCTGAATAACATCTTTGTTTGCCAGGTTTTGGAGGAACCAAGAGAAGATAAAGACTATGGAGGCGAAACTAAGAATATTAAAAGACGGGCTCGGTGTTGGCTGGATGGAAGGTCAAATGTGACAAAAGCATCATGAGAAGACTAAGCGTCTTCTCATGATGCTTCCTTCATGAAAGATGAACCCGTCACATTGCTTCATAGTTCTACTTTCCTCTGGAGTGGTCACTTAGATGTAAGCACTCCTTTTAGATTTTCTGTGAAAGTGTGGTTTGAGCTTTAGCCTGAAGGTATCAGTGTTTGGAAGAGCATGGCATAATTATGTGTGTTCAAGAAGAGGATCTTGTTCATTTAATCAATTTATTCATGCAGTCTGTTTGGGTAAAATAGCTGTCGGTTTTCTCTCTGCAGTCTTTTTTTTTACTGTTGACAGACCTGTTGACAGACGTATGATAATTATATAAACTGTAGCACCTTTTGCATTCACATAAATCAGGTCCAAAATCCGGCCCGCGGGCCAATGGCGGCCCGCGGTCAGATTTCATACGGCCCGCAGCTTCCGTCATATAATGTGTTATTTCTGGCCCCCCAGATTTGTCAGAATAAATCAATCATAAAAACTTGAAAGACGTAATTCCTCCTTTCCAATGTTATCTGGCTCTACATCCGTGGCGCGAGATCTTCTCGTAACCTATTTGCCATGGCGACGGCAAAAAAAAAGAGAAAAGTTGACATTGAGGGCGCCGCATTCAGGAGCGGTGGGAATTACTACAGTGTTTCCCCTACCATCAGAACAGGGTGGGTGTCCGCCCCGCTGAAATGTTCTCTATAGCGCCAGATTACAACAGAAATAATGTCAGGTTGTTTTATTCAACTAAACGGTCGTATGTCATTGATTGTATCTTAGACAGCGGCATGTCGTTTCTGCCTACGTGGTGGGCTGACTGAAAAGGCAGACTTGGTTATATTATATTATATGTGGTTACATTGTCATTTAAAAAATAAAAGTAATTGTGACAGTAAAAATTAATTGTTTTATAACAGTGTATTTTGATGTAACTTTTGTGGTTAAAAAAAATGTCGAAAGGAACTATTGGCCCCCGGACATCTTTACATCACATTTGGCCCTCGTTGCAAAAAGTTTGGACACCCCTGACATAAAGGAAAAGGTAGATATAGAAAAAAGAATATCCAAACACATGAGGTAAAAATCATGACATATATTATTTACATTTTTATTATTTATTTTTTTCAATTTACTTTTTTCATTCTTTATATGCTCTTTTGCCTTAATTTAATGAACTAAGTAAAACAAAATACATTTTGAACAGTGTTTTATTAAGACAATATATTATTTGGATGTATGACATTTTGGTAACTAGCTAATTAAAAGAAAAGAAAAAAGTCTGCTTTTTTACTCTCATTCTCAAAAGTAGAAACACGTACATTCTGAATTATAAAGTATTTTACATGTGCATAAGTTGTCATTAAACAAAGTTAAAAACATTTATCAAATGTATATATCTTCAAAATGGCTGGTTTACCATTCAAGAATATAAAAAGTGATGCGGAAATGGGAGTACAAATATTCAGCATTGTTCATTTTTCATTAAATGTGCTCTTCGTATTTATAGATGAGGCCTTTAAAAATAGACTGTACTTGTACATCAGTTTTCTCGTCTTCCGACCACCCAAAGCTCATTAACACTTCATGTCATCATTCGCACTCATTCATACACTGATGGGACGAGCTACCATGCAATGTGCCACCTGCCCATCAGGGCTCTAACTGACATTCGTAATCATTCATTCACCGCACGGACGGCCTGCAGGTGCAATTTGGTGTGAAGTGTCTTACCCAATGCAGTTGATGTTGTATAGCCCAGAATCACAAATTACAAATTTGCCTGAGAGGGCTTTACAATTTGTACACATACAACATCCCTGTCCCGGGACACATGGACTAGTGGAGCCGGGAATCAAACTGTCGATACTCTGATTGAAGGATGAGACTGCTCTACCAATGAACCACAGTCACTCCTATTTGTAAATTGGGTTGCAAAGTTTTGTCTTTTTTCAAAAGTGGGTCCCCAGGAAAAAGGTCTGTGAAACACTGCCGTAGGTTATACATGAGTACAGAGAATATAGTTAGTTGTATGTTTATATGTGTGTTTTATTTCAATGAAATGCAGGCAAATATATCTTATGTTGTTTTTTAGTTGATTTACAATGCACTTCCATTATTTTGTGATGTCAGACAACAGTTTCCTAGCAGAAAGCACCTGTAGGTCTGAAAATTACAATAAATGATATCTATCGGTCAAGCCAGATGAAACCAACCGGTTACTAAACTTCAAGCATGTCTTAAAGACAGCTTTATTGAGAGTGGCCGTATCAAGCCTGCATCCCCGTTTTAAAAAGAGGTGTAGTGGAAAGCCCATTTTATCACACATAGAATTAAACGTGATGACTCAAACATATGTTTTGAGTCATGTCATAAAGACATCAAAACCAGGATGACCTGCAACTTCCTGATGTTAAACTTTGCCGAAACAGAAGTAGTTGTACCTGAACATACAGCATACAGCTATTAAGGGAATCAAGATGGCTAATATTGAATGATGTTTTTACGTAAATAATTTGTGTTTTCATGTTGGACCCTCCTTCCACTCCTCTTGAATGCATTGATTTTTTAAAAACTGGACAGCAATGCAGCCAATCAAAACCCTCCACCTTCAACCATGTGATTTTGAAACCCGGAACAAAAACAACAGCTCCTACGTTTTAGCCCAGACTTTCAGAACACTTTGCAGCGTTTCGAGCTTCAGCCATTCCAGCTTGTGTTTTCTCAGAAGCAGTAATGAAGTCGGCTCTGCTCCACGTAACGGTGCCCTTTGTGCTCTGTGTTGCCTGGGCGAACACCAGCCTGTTCGACGAAGTTCAGGTGGACTTGTCTTCTGACCATTACGCAGAGCCAATAGTTGCTGGCCTGCCTGGTTTCCTGGCGATGCCGTGTAACTGTCTGGTCAACCTGGCTTACATCTACATAGGACTGTACTGGCTGTGGCCCAGAGGCGTCCAAGAAACTTCGCACAGCCGCTATATGAGAGAGGTGTTCGCCCTCATGGCTGTCCTGTACGGACCCGTGCAGTGGGCACGCCTGGCGCTGCTGCGGCGTGCGCCCGCCGTACTCGACCAGTGGGTCACCTTACCGATCTTCACATGGGTTCCGGTGTGGATCGGCTTCATAGAACGGGGGCCAGCGAAGTGGAGCGCGCTGCATGCGGCCGCGCACGAACTCTCCTCTATCCTCAGCTACGGCCTGGCGCTGACGCACGAGCGGGGCTTCGAGTTGGCGCTGGGGTGTCACGTCGCCCTCGCGATGTACAAGGGAGTTCGCGTGCAGCTTGCGCACGGGGATGGTCGCACGCGGAGATATCTACTGCTAGCGGTGCTGTCGTGCGCGGGATTCGTGGTGTTGAAGCTGCTGGCACTGGCTCGCTCGGTACCGGCTGTTCCAGAGGCTCACCGGACACTTCTGGTCCAAAGTGTGCGACGTGATGCAGTTCCATTTCAGCTTCTGTTTCCTGACCACATTAACGCAGAGGGCGCAGGGAAAGATCGCCACACGGCAGGATTGAGAACCACCGGAGCCGAGGAGCCCGCCAAGAAGACAAGTAGTCGAGAGACTCTTTCATACAGTGTGATTTTACTCACAGGCGTGATTATATCAACAACATCATATACTCCATTGGCTTAGATTTGCTAATGCCTTCATATTGTATAAGTGTCCAAATATTTACATAGCAAGAAAATAATAGGAAGAAAAACAAAATCACAGATTTTGTCCAACATGGGACAGGGGGGCATATGTTGTAGAGTCGTAGACCAAAGAAGAAGAAAAAAGGGGAAATGTAAATATTTCCAAATCCCTAAATACCACCTGTCTTATAGCCTGCACAATTTAATGAAAGTGGTGATGTGCATACCTTTGTTAGATAGTAATCAATATGCAAATATTGGCCCCCGCACACTGAAAGGATTAACATCCAAAATACTTATTTGTTGACTCTTTCTGTTTTATAAATGATCTTGTATTAAGTACACTTAAACACTTGTACATCGTAGTTCGGTAAAGTTAGAAAGATATTCACAGATTCACTCAATAGCTCTCTCGCAAAACGGAGTTAAAACACAAACGACACCTCTGTGACCGTAGTGATGTCGACAACAAGCTACAACCTTAATTTTACCAAAACCGTCCGGTCTCCGAACTGGACGAATAACATTGGTCTCAATGTGCGGCCAGCTGTGGGACCTGAGCCCAGGGACCGTCTGCAAAAAGCAATCCAGGAAATACGTATTCAAATAATTATTCAATCTCTCCACTGTAAAATGGTGTCGGCTGACATATTTGAATTTTCATACATCATTGGTCTACCCTTTGTTGTACTACAAGTGTTATTTTGAAAAAGAAATGGGATTTAAAATAATTTATATGAATTATTAAGAATATGTTATGGAAACAATATTCAATAGCTTCACTGTAAGATGGTGCAGGGTGGAATAAGTAATAGCATACATTCAATGGGCTCTTTTTTTGTTGTACTACAGCTTTCAATTTGAAAACAAATTATTTGGAATAATTATTATGAATTATTGAAAATATTTTAAGGAAACAATATTAAATAGTTTAACTGTAATAGGGTGAAATCATTTCCCCACATCAATGGGCTCCACATTGATGTAGGAAAATACATCAAATTTTGAATATTTTATGGAAACAATATTCAATAGCTCCACTGTAAGATGGTGTACGCTGAAATCATTAACATCATAGATCAATGGGCCCCTCTTTGTTGTACTACAGCTGTCATTTTGGAGAAAAAATATTTATAATTATTATTATGAATTATTCTAAATATTTTATTGAAACAATATATAATAACTTCACTGTAATATAATGTAGGCTGACAAAATTCATTTCCTACATCAATTTCCTCCCCTTTGTTGCACTATAACAGCTATATTGATGACGTGATTTTGTATAATTTTAAATAAAATTATGTTCAACCACCAATTCTGTGTTAGTAAAGCTACAATATTTTGTTCAGAAGATCTCTTAATCATCTCAGTTTGGTTTTTAGGACAAAGTGTAGTGGCACCAATCTCTCGTCAGTCACCAGGATCTCATGATAATGCAAAACCACTGGGTTTTAAGATTGTTTGATCAATTTGGATTCATTTGAACCAAAAATGTGTTCAACATCGATAAAATGTAAAACTGTCTTATTTGCTTTCCAGAAACCAAAATAATGGATAAGGAGCACTTTCATGATTTATAATTCATACTCAAATAAACAAACAATAAATCTTATATTAAATAATTGCTTCTTCTGAGAAATTATTTAACCCAGTGGTCATTACTTAAAGTCTGGTAATATCAGTGATTTGGTCAAACTAGTGCAATTGTAAACCTATGCTGTGAATTAAAAAATACTATCACACACATTATGATAAAAGCCATCATAGTAGTCAAGTAGTTCACACATTAAATCTTTATGAATTATTACATACCAATATACACATGATTTGTTCCCCTAGAATAACATTTTGACGAGTTTGATACAGTACAATTAAAAGAAAATGTAAAAAATAGATGTGGCAAAACAAATACTGCTTACATACAGTAACTATACCATATCTTCCTGTACAATATTTATAAATACATCAACAATCCTAACGTTTACATACAAAATACAATATAATTACTACTTTCATCTATCATGAAAAATTTATGTTGAAAAAAGAATCAAAACATTTGTAACTAATATCTACTTTCCCCAGACATAAACCTTCCTATTTTTGGTAAGTATTAGCCAACTTACCTCCAGCCTACTTAGATTGGGCTGTTAGACAACACACAATACCATGCAAGGGGTATCTTTTTTGGTATTTGTGCTGCTGTCGTTCGAAGGCACTGTGTGTGAAACCATCTTGTACAAGTTCCACACTGAATGGGGGTAAATAAATTAAACATATTAAGAAAATGTAAACTTTAGGAAACCTGTAATGCATACAAGTTAACAATATTTGATTACTTATGGTATCCCTTGAATCTCACTCTAAATTTCCTACAGATTAGCCACAACTCAGATTGTCTAAAAACAAGTCCCATACAGTATCAAAATCCGTTTTGGGCAGGTCCTCATTTCCATGGAAGGAACAGACCTCATTCTTTGAAACTATGGAAATAAATACATGTATATTAGTTTCAAGCATGTATTAAGTTAAAAAAAGATCCCACAACTGGTGCCATCTTTCTGGCAGGTGTGGGTTATCTGGCCCGGCTGCAACCTTCCTTTCCAAGTCTGTTCCATCGCATTTTTAAATACTGTCTGCATCATAATCATCAAATGTGACATGTGTAAAAGTGGAAAAATAACTATTTTGCTGAAAAACTCGCAAATTGAATGTACCCAGTATGCATTATGTATTTTCCCCCAACGGAACAACCAAAAAATCTAAAGCTGATGTTCAAGAGATGTTAAGAATTATAATAATACTAGAATGAATGACTAGAAGGAGGAATCTGAAGTCTGCACACAACTCTACGGACTATAATATTGAAATAAAGTATAATAACTATACTCACCTTTTTTAACCCTTGCATCTCTCGTGCTATAGTTAGTTATATGATATAGTGATTCATGAGGTATAGTTGGCCAGCACTATCCATACAATTGAGGATGGCTCTAATGGAAGATTCAATTACCTTTTGGAAAAATGTTATCCAAAAATGGAAGGTAATGAAGTATGTCATGTTTACTTCATGCAACACTTTGATGGGTTTGTCAGACATCACAACCAGACCCTTTGGTCTATTGAATATTGTTGCCATAGGATATTCAAAATAATTCATAATAATTATTCAAAATCTAATTCCTTCAAAATAATCAATGGGGATCCCTTTGATGTAGGACATGCATTATTTCAACCTACACTTTAATGCAGTGGAGCTATCGAATATTGTTTCCATAAAATATTAAACATTATTCATAATAAATTTTTAAGATGAGTTTTTTTTCAAAATAACAGCTGTTGTACAACAAAGGGCGGCCCTTTGATGTATGATATACGTTATGTCAGTCTACACCTTATTACAGTGAAGCTATTTAATATTGTTTCCTTAAAATATTTTCAATAATTCATAATAATTATTCCAAATAATTTGTTTTCAAAATGACAGCTGTAGTACAACAAAAAAAGAGCCCATTGATGTATGTTATTATTTATTCCATCCTGCACCATCTTACAGTGAAGCTATTGAATATTGTTTCCATAACATATTCTAAATAATTCATAATAATTATTTTAAATCCCATTTCTTTTTCAAAATAACACTTGTAGTACAACAAAGGGTAGACCAATGATGTATGATATTCAAATATGTCAGCCGACACCATTTTACAGTGGAGAGATTGAATAATTATTTGAATACGTATTTCCTGGATTGCTTTTTGCAGACGGTCCCTGGGCTCAGGCATCACAGCTGGCCGCACATTGAGACCAATGTTAATTCATCCAGCTCAGAGACCGGACGGTTTTGGTAAAATTAAGGTTGTAGCTTGTTGTCGACATCACTACGGTCACAGAGAGGTGTCGTTTGTGTTTTAACTCCGTTTTGCGAGAAAGTTATTGAGCCGGGAAGTCCGAATCTGTGAATATCTTTCTAACTTTACCGAACTGTACATCATTTGGTGCCCAGCGGCGCCATATACACATTTAACTATAAACCATTATTTAAATTGTGTTATGCTGAATTGAGCTACTTTTGATAAATGTACTTATTTTGTCCAAACATACAGATTGTACAAACAAAGCTACCGATATTTTTCAGGGCAATGTGGAGAGAGAGGGCTGTGAGCCTGCGTTATGATTTTGGGGGAAATAATTAAACTTGAATGAATTTGAAACATCCAACTATTTAACTTTAATTTATAGTGTGCACTGTGGGAACTTGAGCTCTTCGAATATATTATATACATGTAATCTATGGTTTATGATTTGAATCCACATTCATATGTTTTGATAAAACTTTAAATGAAACATTTCAACATTTTAAACTTTTAGTTGAGTTATTACACCTAATACAAAATGCAGCAATTAGAATATGTATTTATTTACTTTCAACATGCCGAAAAAGAAATGACTTGATATTATATTTTATAAGGTTAATAACTAAGTCAGAAGGAAAAAAAAATGCCAGTAAGACATACTGACCTCAGATAAATGCAGCGGTGTGTGAGATGTCTCATTGTTGGGTTCTTGAGCTTTCTGGGGAATAATTTCGGAACCCCTCACATGTTTAGTTTACGCGTCATGTCTAGTGATAGAGGTGAGGACAGGCTCTGCCGATGGTTTGCTTCTGGTCCATAGCAGGGCCAGGCCCGCCTCCCGGAAGTTCTGATTGGAGCAGTAAATAAGAGGGTTCAGACTACAGTCGAGGTATGACATCACTGATGACAGTGTCCTTAACCAATCAGGTGCCGGGGACAGGTCCATCCTACCCAGCAGGATCAGCTGATGAAGAGAAATAAACAAAGACAGTCCCTTGAGTGGACAAGTATGTGTTCACTATGTGGCTTTTACATTAGTGAACATGCAGATACAAAAGCTCCTGTGTTGTTGCATGTGTGCAACTAGTGAGAGAGTGAATGTCTCACCTCAGACGCAACAAAGGGGGTGTAGCAGAGCATGTAAGAGGCAACCAGCAGAGGACTGACTGTAGACAGATCTGCTTCATCATCACTGAGACAAGATGGAGAAAAAAGCGAGTAAGACGGAATGTATACCCAGTATGCCATTGGTGGTGTAACAGGGGTCCCATTTAAATACACTACAGTGTACAAAACCCATTACTAATAAATCTGTCCTTCCATTTTTGTTAGATTGACATAAAATGTCTCTCTTGACTTCTCCTTTTTCAGCGCGCCAAGTGTGCCAGTGTGCCACATTTAACTTCATGCAAAAGCTATTACAGTGCATTTTCTGTATTAAAAGTAGAGGAAGTAGAGGCCTTTTGGTAAACCTGCCTCCCCTAACCACAAGGATCAGAGTTGAGTCTCAAACTAAGGCTTTCAGGTCAGCAGTTGGAAAATTATTTTCATTATTGATTAGTCAGATGATTATTTTTTTGATAACTGAATCAATCGCTTTGTCTTCAAAGTGACAGAAAATAGTCTACGGTGACAACTTCAAATTGCTTGTTTTATCAGACCAGATGTCCCCAACACATTCAATTTAAAAATCATATAAGACAACAAAAAGAATTAAATTCTCACAACAAATTTCGGTCAAACAAATTATGACGAAGGAGTCTTTGACTTTAGCCTTGTACATGGAAGTATTACTTTTGATTGGACCTGACCTGAGATAAACAACATCGATGACTGTATTTTTCAATTTCATGAAATCTTATGTTATGTCACTTGAAATGATCTTTTCTCAGGTATTTCACCTGTTGCAGCTCGAGCGGAAGCCAGTGGCACTCAGTAGAGAGCAGAAGACAATGAGGATGAAGGGGAGGAAGATACAGATGGAGAAAGCGCAGAGAATGTAAACCAACATATCTGAGTAGTTGTTCTCCCAAAAGACAGCGCACAGCATCTCTGCAGGGTCGTACCTGTATAAGAGAGGACAAGATGTTGAGGAGAAACCACATGTTGACCATGGAGCAATAAGTGAAAGCATTAAGCAAGCGTCATACCTGATCCAGGCGTAGACGACAGGCATACTCCCAAACACCACCCCTGTCACCCAAGAGGCCAAGCAGGCTGTTACCATGACAACAAAGAGAGGACTTCTTGTGGAGGCCATGCCAAACAGCTGTTGCACACAGAGGATAGCTGTAAAGGAAAACAGACCGGTTTCAGAGGAATTATGGGACAATTAATCGTCTATATGGTATGAATACAGCATTGTTACTCTGCCTACGACTGTAGTACTATTTTAAGGACAGTAATCAAGTTCTGCTTCAGTGAAGTGGTTAGATGCATCAGATGCTAGTGTTCATAAATGCAAGAAAGGTTGATGCTGCTTTCACTTTTAACTTTATTCAACAATACTGTGTTTTCTAGCCTATGTGAAGCTTGCCATCTTTTATTGTGTATTGTTCCATTCAAATCGTCTGGGTGCAAACTGAACTGGTACCTATGCTCCCAATGGAAGAGGTGATGAAGGCAAACTTGAGCAGGCTGACGACCTCACACCAAGGTGACCTCTGACCTCCTGTCAGCATGGCCAACAGAGAGCCGCAGATTATGAGGAGGGAGGAGCCTTCACAACACAAGTTTCATTATGAGAAATGATGACTTCCTGCACTGAGATTACATGTCATACAATGTGACAGATGTGTAATCCTATCAAATAGCGTGGGTTTGTAAGATAGACCAAGAAAGTAAATTACTGCATGTAATCATGTGATGCATTTGCATTGGTGTAAGTGTAAATTGTACCTAAATCTGACATGGTGAGGCTGAAAAAAGGAAGCCAATAACGACAGCTGAACTGACCCTTGCACTGAAAATGAAAGACAGAAGAGTAGAAGTGAACATATGATAATATGACACAAAAATGTATGATCATACAAAACCAAAACATTAAATTAATTTCCACTATGATCCATTCTGCCCTTCTGTACTTACAGACACAAATAACATGAATAACATTTCACACCAATATAAGGAACAACCGTAACCCCTTACCTTGACCTTGACCAGCAGAACAAAACAATTTCCCACAACTCCCATGACCATCTCTAGTCCCAACACAACCACCAGCAGCCACTTCTCTGGCTCTGGCCATGGACGTTCCATGAACACAGTCCCATTAAACCACTCACTCACTGGGAGATAAGGAATACAGAGCATATCAGAGTTTATTATAAATCAGAATTTATTATATAATATGTAAGTGAGGGAAGTTAGAGCTGCTACTGCTGACAGAGATTCAATAACAATTGCAATACTTGTTCTAACTGTCATCAGCCACCGTTGGGTGAGGGTGTTGTATGTTGTATATTTACCACCCTAGTTCAAATAAGCTTTTACAGACAGTGTTGAACCTCAATCTGACAATATGTTCTATTTAATAAAGAAAAGACACACTTACTTTTACGGTGAGCCGTCAGTCCACAGCCTTCAACAATACGTGATTATAGCGTAGAGCTCCAATGCAAGTGTCATCAAAACCATTTTCAATTAAAATTCACATGCTTCATTTAGCTCAACTATAATTGCTCTGATGCACTTTGTGTGTGTGCCTGTAATCCAGCTTCTATTACTACGAACTATGTATTTCATTATCCTGTGGGTGATGATACACGCAGTACAGAAAAGAAGCTTCTATTTTAAATTAGATGCAAATAATGTGTCAAGAAAAAATATAGTTTTAAACAAGTAGGAACATTAAGTTATTTCTCTCTAAGCACCTGTGCGTTATGTCATAATTACAACCATTAATACTTTCCACTGATATCATTGCCCGCAGGTTTACACTGATAATGTTGTCTACATATTAATGAATGAACTCCCAGACAGTTAAATCACAAACCCTGAAGAGTGAAGAGGGAGACCTAGCCAGAGAGACAGACAACCATAAGTATATATAGTTGGAGTAGAAAGTTCAGCTATAAGAAGTGGACATTTTTGTTAAAGGTTTGAAATGTTGCATGTTTGTGTTTTTTTATTATTATTGACTTTGGATTTGCAGTCATCTGGACTTAATAGTTTTTCGGGTTGGTTATTGTGGGCAGCATTGTGCCGGATATCGACCTATAGGCCTAGAAACAATATTAGCATACTGTTCTTTACAGCTGGGGGACAGATGGTGACAGCACTGCATGAAGGTTAATGAGGGAGAATTAAGTGACGAGAGGATGGAGAGTTAGTGGGAAGAGGTGGTGAGGGGAAGATGATTCATTCAGGCGACCGACTAGCCAAAAAGAAAGAGAAAGGATGCACCCAGCTCAGTTAAAACAGAGAGTTTGTTTCTTTGTTTATTAAGTTCCCCATTTGGTTTTGCATTGTGACGATAAATTAATAATATATTTGTAAATATGCCAATGGGTATGGCTAGATCATTGATGGCAGGGCTCTGTAGAAAAGAGAAAGATGTAGCAGATACAAAAAATTATATATATGAGATGGGGTTTGTCAAGTTGTAATGTCTGTAATGTAAAATGGAGATTTCAATTTTTTGTGGAGAAAACCCCAAACTATGTTCTTCACAAGAAAGAAATCTCAGGAATGGTGATAATCGGACATTTTATGGAAATAACTTTGATCCGAGATTGAAAAAGAGAGAGAGAGGGCAAATTAGAAGTTTGGAGGATAAGTGTTAATACAATTGATAAATGTTATGAGAGGTCTTGCAGGAGTGGGGTAACTGGGTTAGATATGCATGTAACTCTCGTCAGATCAAGGCTAGATTATGGAAGTATTGTAGGAGATCAGCAGCTAAATCTGAGTTTGCAGAGCTAGAGCTTAAATCAATTGGGCCTTTGAGAGAGTGTTTAGGGGCAGTGAGATTTTTACCAGTGTACTTATAACAAAATAAAGCAGAAGTTGTGAGGAATAGTGGAGGAAATAGGAAATCAGAATCATAAACTGTTTATTGCCAAGTACGATACGCATACAATACATTTGACTCAGTGATAGTAAAAACAGTGCAATAGAATAAAAAATATGATGTGAAAAGTTAAATAAAATATGGTAAACAAACATACAAATAAGAGTATGTTAAAACAATTATTTTACTAAAGTGCCATGTGTTTATTAATCGAGAAAAGTTGTGCAAAGGTGTGTAACTTTAAGAAATTGTCATGGGCATGTAGTGTTTGACTCAGTGGGAGGCTTTATTGATGTGCAGATGGCAATAAACTGTTTTTTTGGTGTGATGTCCTGATCGGCCGCAGCATAAAATAGGAAGTATTTACTAGATTTAGAATAAGAAACAGTAATCTGAACTGCACATTTCCCGGGATATATCCAAACAGTCGATGTGAACATTGTTAGTTTCTACAAACTAGTTGAATGAAAGGATTATTGGTTACATGAGAGGGAGTAAAGAGCATGTTTTGTTAGTAGACATGACAGAAGACGGTTGTTCATCTTCCCGAGGAGAATTTGACTGATGAGGACAATCTGACTGTAGGAGTAAACTAAATCCAGAAGATGGCAGCAATGAAATAGTAAGAACTCGAGCGGTCGTCATTAAACCCCAAAGAAGAAGATAAGGACGCCAATGACGTCATGACGTTGAGGTACTTCCTGGACACGCAGGGTCCGTTCCGCAAATCGTGCCTGTTCTGGTTTAGAAGGCCAAATAGCGACTTTTTGGTGAGTTTAAAACCATTATATTCCTAACATTTTATTTCCTTCAGGGGTAATTTTGTCACATCAATTATTTAATTACTTCTATTTAATAATTGACCTCGAAAGAAAGAGAATAGTCCTTAAATCACCTCACGCGACCTTTGTGCAAAAGTCCTTGACAGTGTCTTATGTTCTGGTATTTGGCTACTGATTAACTAATGCTTAGCCTTAAACCCAAACTACCTTTAATGTGCACACAACAGTTATGATGTACTGCGAAGTTGAGCGCTCACAATGGTAAACTGTGGGTTTTTAGCAAGGTACTGCTAGTTAACGTTAGCTAAGCAATGTCATTCTAGCGAAGTACATTAGAGCGATTGCAAGCGTTCCATTGGGATAAACTTAGGTCATGAATTCATATCATACTTTAATAAGAGTTAACATCAAAGTTAGGTTGTGACTCAATATTATAGTTTGTAATGCTGAGCAAGATAAGGTAAACATAAGGTATAGCGTTACATCCCCAGGGGGAAATTACGTGAAGCAGCAGCAAACATGTTTACTAATATAAAATACAATACAATAAAATAGCAGGGCATATTGCACTTAATTTGAAAATGTTAAATAAAATTAAAGTGTATACAGTGTATCTAAAGTATAAAGTGACAGCGGTGCAAGGTTTATTGATGTTCATTTGAGGAGGATATGGCCAGAGGTGATTTATTATAAAGTCTAATAGCAGTTGGCCGGAAGGTTATCCTGTATCTGTCCTTGTGATCTGATCTGAAATTTAATTTCACCCGACACGTTAAGTCTAATGAATGTATTTGTGTTGTAGAGAAACCTTAATCATATTCTGGGTTATTTAATAATGACTTTACAATCAGAGTTTTAAGAACATACAGACGAAAATAATTCATAAATAAGACCAACGCATTCGGCCAGTAGAAGTCGCTTTACATGACGCTTTAGAGGAAAGGACTTTTCATTCATTTTAAAAGATGTTTTCTCTCTCCTCGCATGGTCTCCTTGCGTCTCCTTATGCATCCCTGGTGGGAAGGACTGGAGGCACGTCCCAAGTCTCTTACTTGAATCCTTGAATTCCTTTACTTGGGTTTTTTACCTGCGTCTTAGTCCCTCACCAAGGATGCACAGAGAGATGCAAGGAAATCATGATAGATAGAGGAAACAAGGAAATAAGTGCTTTGGGACCGCCTGCAGTATGGTGGCGCAGAACAACTTCCGGTTCGAGCAGGAAGCGAGGAAATTACAAATAAGAGACTTAGGATGTACCCTGGGAGTATCAAAGAACTGTTTACTTTAATATTTAGAGATCTATTTTTGCTTCAAATAATTCAATAATGTTTTCATGCAGCTGTTATTAGCAAAGATTTTCCTAATGGTTTCTTTTCTGGTTCCAGCTTCAAAGACGTGATGGCTGCAACATTGCGTTTACTTTTCTCTGTGTCAAGGCCAGGTAAGATTTCTCAGCCAAAGTACTGACAAAAATACTAGTAATTATAATGCAACTGAAATTAATATACCATTTGGAAATGACATAACACAAGTGTTCTCACAGGTGTGTCAATACGAGCCATGTCAGATTTCTAAAATAGATCTGCCTGCTCTCAGCAGAAGACAAAACAGCAAATGTGTCTTTTTTATAGTTGTTGTTAAGAAGACATCAGGCTGTGTAGTCAATGTGATGTAGTATCGTAATGATAATGCACTTTATCTTTCCATTCAGGCACTTTTGTGGCCAGAAAAATTCTAGTGAGGTCCTTCAGTGTGTCCACACAAAGGGAAGGATTCAGTAAGTACCACAACAACACACAAACACAGCTTGATGTGTTGTATTGGAAATATAAAAGTATACCCAATGTTGTCTCTTATGAGGTGAAAGAATCACACACTGTCAGCTCTCATTACATTATAGATGCAGCATTTGGTAAGAAAGACCCGAAAAGGTCCTTTTCCTTAACTGCCGCCTTTGATTTGAAGGTGGCAGTGAAGGAAAATTTGAGCAGAAAAGTCTTTTAACTTTTCTAACTGTATTCATAACAACTGAACATGTATTTAAAAAGTCATATACTCATGATAATTCCTAAACTTATTTCCATCATTTCAGCCAAGCTTTATATTTAAAGTTAGCCTCCTTTCAAACCCTGCTTGTCATTTTTTGGAGTTTTACACTAGAAGGCTGCATCTGCTTATTCTGAGTATTTTCTCCGTGCTCACCTCAAATGTAAGTTTAACACATGGCAGCAGGAATTATGACATAAAACTTGTTTTAATGCCAATCAGCCTAACACTGAAAATGAAGCACAATTTAAGATATGAACAATCATTATTTACACAATCACACACTTGTTTGTTTTTCTAATTCTAACAAAAGAAATGTAGAACATGATTATAATTTATTTATATATTAAATATAACTGAATATTGTTTCTAGAGCTGCAACCGTAAACTTGACAATAGCAAAGTATCTAGGTATCTTACAATAATTTGCCAAAAGGATATAGAGAAGAAAATAACAGCAAAACAGGGAACTCTCAACATAGTTTTCTTCTTTTTCATTCGGCGACAGTATCTTTTGAAAAAAACGCGCTGCACTGGGTTTTTAGTTTTTAATGGGAGGGAAAGCCCTTAATTTTCATTAATTGAGCACATCTCTTATAATCTGTAATAAATGCTGCTTTACTCTGTCTTGGCCTCAGTTTGGTAGTAATACTGGGGTTCTGATCTGTTTCTGAAGGAAAAGCCTCAAGACTTTTGAAACATGCTCAAGTTAGAATAAATGGGAAGGAGCACAGGCGTGTGTTCATGCTGCTGTGAAACTCGGACATTTAAAACTCATGTCAGTTGCTGAAAATGTATTAATTCATTCATATTCTGTCGGGAAATCAAACTTGGCTACGTACAAACATTATCAATATGGTTTCGGACACATCCTCTCCAGTAAAGTCTTGTAAGGCAGATGTATCCATAGATCATAGCGTCACACAGCACTGCATGAGGATGTGTGATGTACAGAAGTGACTGCTTTCACTTTTAGTGTCCAGCAGATGATAAACAGTAAACATACGGTAGTTAATTCAACCGTTCCTGTCTTACTCTCTGCTATTCACACATCTGAACTCAAAGTACTAGGCTCACAAGCATAGCAACTTGCAGGTATGTTTAGCATTGACAATGTTATTTGTATATAGAGATTGATTTTGTGCAGTTATTCTTTTTCTATTGTGGCATACAACATGGTAGTTCATCTCCTGAGCAATGTGTTTTAATGCATAATTTTTCTTGAAATCTGTTTTTTTAATTTTGTTAATGTAAGCAGTTGACTAACAATCACATCCACACTGTCAATATTGGTTACTATAGGTGGGTAATTATAATGCGCATGTCTTTGTCTTTTCCTCTGCAAGTGAATTCCCTAATTATGAAGATTCCATTAAATGGTATACATCTGGGAGATGTCATACAACCCAATCACAACACAGTATGCTGTGTAAAAATGTTTTTTGAAACAAAGCTTGAAGGAAAGACTTAGACCATCGGACCACATGACTTAGAAAGATTGGTGAAATCTGTTGGCCCTCTCACCCGGGCCTACAGAGGACTGGTAGAGAGCTTCCTCACTGCAGGCATTACTGTCTGGTCTGGTAACACAACACAGGCAGAGAGGAAGACTCTGCAAAGAGTCAGAAAGACTGCGGAGAGGGTCATAGGGACAACACTTACTTCCATCGGCTCTCGGTATGTGCAGTGCTGTCGGAAAAGAGCAGAGGGAATCATCAGAGACTCACTCCACCTAGCTCACTCTCTACTCAGACCCGAAAACTGCACGTACAACCTGAGAATCAGCAGAGCAGACAGCATCATCTCTCATAGAACATGTTTTTTCAACAGCCAGACTGATGGTAAAATAAATCTATTAAAATATGTGTACTAATAACCCAACACTACCTCACTACACTTATGTGCAATATTATTATTATTATTACTATCTGTAATTTAAAACTGTATCCAAAACTGTACATACACCTTTCTTGTTCTTGTACATATTACCACCTTCTGTATAGGCTTTCTTATTATAGTGTCATTTCTAAACCGTTGACTGAGATCCCTGCAATACATTTCCAAAGAGTCTGGACTGTTGGCCTAGGCACAAATGGCAAATACAATCTTGAATCTTGAAAGTGATTTCATCTTTTGTTCATAACGCTCATAAATGTTCAGCTTTCACACATAAATGGTCTTCTGTTTAACCCCCTCACGGTTTACACTAACAACTCTCATCACCAGCTCACTGACGTAATTGTGTTTGTTTCCAGAGTATGTGAATGCCAAAGAGAACCTCACAGACATGACGTCCATCACAGACCGAGCTGCTCAGAAGCTTATGTTGACAGAGCTCATCAGAGGTCAGCTGAATATTCATAGCAGTGCATTTGACATGTGAGACTATTCCATTAATCAACTAATCTTTGCTTTCTATTTAGTAGTAGTCATGTACAAAATAATGAATGCACAATCAGGGTATCGTGACTGCTGAGATATTTGTTTATTATGTACCTTTCCTGACCAGGTTTCTTTTATCACTATGTGTTGCAGTCATATGCTTCAAAAGGAAGTTATTGCATGTACATAGTAAATCTGACCAAATGGATCTCCACCACTGGAGGTGGTCTGGCTGCTGGAAAATGCCCGTTGTCTCTGTATGCATCAGTATAAGAATTATAATTTTTTTCTCATTCAAGCATGCTTGTTTTGTGATGTCAGGGCTGGGCATGACGTTGAGCTACATGTTTAGAGAGCCCGCTACCATCAACTACCCGTTTGAGAAAGGGCCACTGTCACCACGCTTCAGAGGAGAACACGCACTGCGCAGGTGAGGACGACCACTCAGTGGACTGTGGGTTGTATGATTTTTGAAAATAAATGCCTCCCTATTCACACAGGGATTATTATTTTTTTCATAATGATGGACTCAATTTGACAACAATATCATTTGCATTGCATTCTCCTTTTGCAATACAGAACAATGCTATCTACATCTGAGTGATTGAGTCATTAGAGCATAGGTCACTAACTGGCAGTCCGGGTCCGGACCCAGAAGCCGCCCCATCCGGACCCGGAGCGCCAGCCAAAACAGAAGTTTATGATTTAAAACCTGAGCGGTGCTTTTATTTTTACCCGGCGACGCAGCTTTTGCTGTCTTTACGGTAGTGCTTTAGTGGATGAGGAAACGCACAGACCAAAAGCATGCGAGTTAAGCCATCCACGTGATACCACTGAGCCAATCAAACCTATGCTTTCATGGTGGTTAACATTACGTCCCTCGACAGACAGTGCAGGCGGATGAGAAAGTTAGAGGCAGGTTACACATGAAAAGACAGTAGAAAGAAAAAGAAAGCTTGCGAAAAATGTAGAAAACAAAGGGAGAGACACGGAAGACTGCGCCGGATAAAGTTGAGAAAAAGTCGGGTGAGACAGCGAAAGGAAGCGAAATGTAAGGAACAAATGGCGCTCTCCAAAAAAAGAAAAGTGGACAGTGAAAATCGAGCATTTAATCCGGAATGGACCGACTCATTTCTGTTCATACTTCCCACAGGGAGCACTAAACCAGTGTGTCTTATATGTTCAGAAACCATGGCACTTATTAAAAGTGCCAATGTGAAACGCCATTATGAGACCAAACATAAAAGTTTTGAACAAACATACCCACTCAAATCTGAAGTGAGATCACATAAAATAAGTGGCCTCACAGCCCAAAAATAAATATCGTTGGAGGCTCACCAATGAGCACCTCCACATGTGCATGAGGCCCCCTCTCCATTCAAGCCCAGGTTTAAAATCCTGGCAGGACAAGCTAGAGCTTAATTCTCCCCCTGAGCAAACGAATGGGGGAGTGGGATATAAGAGTGATGCTCTAAAACTGGTAAGTTGTTAAGAGGTGTTGAGATCTGTAATTTCCCCGTTTCCTTTGCTTCAAGAAAATGTCTTTAACTGGACCTCTTTAAATTTGAGTTGAATACCCCTGCATTAGAGAGACTAACCCAGTATTTTTCAAACTGAGGCGGGCCCCTCTAGTGGGGTGCAGTGGTGTTACAGGAATTACGGGGGAAATGGAGAATTATTTTTGGCCTGTTCTCTCGTATAAATGTTTACGTTAAGCTGTTAACAAGTTACGCTTGCGCATGCGTGACGGCCAAGATTCCTGGCCACTCGCCACATCCTACCTGAGTTTGGCTTTTCTGCTGTTACCTCTCAAAAAAAATACAGATCTAAGCTCAACATTGAGCATGAATTGTGGCCGTGTCAAGCCTGCACTTGTAGTGGAAAGCAGACTCGTTGCAGCCACTAATACTGATTCAACTTGATGGCTAACGCTTATCTGCACAAGTTTTTCATAGGTTGCACGTTATTGTTGTTTTAAACAGATATGTAGTGTAAAACAGGTTAATTGCAGCCACAATAAGCCATTTCTTGCCAAATAGTTATTTCTTGCACAGATATAACTTTATTTGCATTGTTCGAACAAAGTGATTGCACATTTTATTTATTTTTCGTCTAATGGGGCAATCTGGTTTACTTGAAAGTGATTGCAACTGTTTTTCTTCAATTATTTGAAAAAGCACAGATGGAAGAATCACAAAATATTATTTCAAAAAAAGATTCAACATTTACCATTTTGTGGGGGCATGACCATTTTTCTTCCTCCAAACTGTGGTATGACAGAAAAGGTTTGGGAACTACTGAACTAATCCAAGAGGAGAAATAATCATGACTTTATCGTGCTAAAAATAAAATGCTCTCTAATCGCTGAAACGGTCCCACACTTGGCCCATTAATCACATTATCAACCGGAATGGCCTAGGATTTGACCGCTGGATCATATTTGTGCGGAGATTTAACAGCTTCGGAAAACCCCTCCCCTCAAACCATTCCGCTGTCAGATTAGGGGGAGCTGTACCTATACACACTTCTTGTGAACAAAATAGTTGTTCTTGAAAAGGGTGTGGAATGAATATATACACCTACAAAAATAAAATTCTGAAACTATAAATAAAAATCATTGATAAATGGACTTGTACATCTCTTATTGTCTTCTGACCAATCAAAGCGCTTTAACATTACATATCATCATTCACCCATTCACACACTGATGGTAGGAGCTATCATGCAAGGTGCCTTGAATGTTAGATAGCCCATCAGTACTATCTAACATCCATATTCGTTCATATATCGCAGGCACAGTCTGTGGGAGCAATTCGGTATTAAGTGTCTTGCCCAAGGACACATCGATATGGACTAGCGAAGCCAGGGATCAATCTGCTGATCCTATGGTTGAGGGACGAACCTGCTCACCACTGAGCCACAGTCACATTAGGCGCATTTATTGCACCTACAAGAAAGGAAAATTCATCCAAGAGTGGGTGGTTAGAACTCAGATCGACTGTGCCTTCTGCAAATCTTGTGTCTCATAAATATCTAGTCCGGAAAGCAGCTGCTTTTTTTTGGTATAGATAAAGGGCTTGGACACAGACAGCAGCTTAATGTACATGCAGTCTCTCTGACAGTGATGTGCCTACACCACTCCTGGATGACATTGTCTGGTTGACTTGTCTTTCCAATCCAACTTTTGTGATTGATGCGCCAGATAAGAACTATGTGTTCTTATTTGTCTGTCTACCCATGACTATTAAGTTTCACCTGCCGGATCAGATAGTGATCAGATATATTACATGGTTAAAAAAGTGGATAAACACTTTTTCATTCTCACTAAATTCCTATTATTTTGCCGCTTCCTCTTTCTCCCTGCTTTTAGTAGGCGTATTGTATTTAGAAGTAGCTGCTTATAAAGCTCTGATAATTTAAGGACAAACATTTTGCAAGTGTCTTTGAATCTCTCCAGAATTACATGTAAGGTCCTTGGTGCAGTATCAGCACTCTAGATCAGACCTAAACAAAGTCTTTGTCCTTTATGTTTCACCAGGTATCCTTCAGGAGAGGAGCGCTGCATCGCTTGCAAGCTGTGTGAAGCTATCTGCCCTGCACAGGTACACAAAGAAACATACTAGACGTGGCTTGATTCCATCGTCTCTGCCAAGACAAAACTACTTTGGCTATATGTATGATTGAACCATAAGCAACTGTATTTACTGTAAAGTAACACACATGTATGGTAAATGTGCATTTTATGTCTGGTGCGAATAAATATAGCGATTTATATTCAATCTCAATACCAGATCAGAGAAACGTCTGAGATAGAGCTCTGTGTGTCTCCTCATCTCCAACAATGTGTGTATCCAGGCTATCACCATCGAAGCAGAGACTCGTGCTGACGGCAGCAGGAGGACGACTCGCTACGACATCGATATGACCAAATGCATCTACTGCGGCTTTTGTCAGGAGGCGTGTCCTGTGGATGCTATCGTAGAGGTGTGTGTATGATCACTTCTTGTTTCAACATACTCCTGCATTTTATCCACCAAATAATGGTAGCTAATTGTTACTGAGCAGATGTCATCATTTTGACTTATCAAACACTTTTGCAGAATTGATTGTTCTGTGCTTCTTCTCTAATTGAATGATGTTTGTTGGTTGAAGTGAAAGTTTGACCACAGGGAATGCAAAGAATCATCAGACAAGAATGTTGTAAAAACTGCTGTATTTAATTGTATATGAAAATGCAAATGAAATGTTGTTTTATATCCCAGTACCTATAGCTTGTGCAGTGCCAACCTTTAGTTCCAAAACAGAACAGTGGAACCAAAAGCAAAATATAATGAAAATGGTTCTACTTTACGTCACAACTTGTTTAGGTCAAATAATGAACCAGCTCCACGCTAACCTGAAAGCTCCATCGTTTGTCCATACTGAATGTGCTCACCTTTGCTTCTGTCCTCTCCTCCCTTTTTTAAATCCTTTTCTTACCCTTTCTTCTCTCTCGCATTTTCCTCTCCATCCTCTCTTTCCTTCCTTCTTCAGGGTCCTAACTTTGAGTTTTCCACTGAAACCCACGAAGAACTGCTCTACAACAAGGAGAAGCTCCTCAACAACGGCGACAAGTGGGAGGCAGAGATAGCTTCCAACATACAAGCTGATTACCTCTACCGATAGACACCCTACACACACACACACACACACACACACACACACACACACACAGTGTACAGTTAGCACATCCAAGAATAACCTCTCTGACACACATGCACACATACGTCCATACTGTAAGACATAATCGGCTGTGGATGTGCTTCAGTGTTGAGTTTGCCAATACGTCTTTTATTTTAAATCAGACATCCACAACACATTTCCTCTAGTTTTAGTATTATCCCCCTTCCAATATAATGAATATACTTTGATATGTTTCAGATTTTGCCATGTCACTGTTTGGATTACATATTAATTGTAGAATGATAGCTGTCTTTGTGATGATTGTACAGTTGTCCAGCTCCCTCAGCATGCTCCAGTTAGTGATCATCCAGTCATCCACATGGTTGTGTCTGCACTGTCCCACTAGACTAAAAAGCATTGAGACTTAGTCATGCTGTGGCAGTATTGGTGCTGTTCACTGATTGCAGATGGCATCATTCCGATGTCACACAGCCAGTATCCATGGATATTGTTAACATATTGGATGTCAGTGCAGTTTTACTGTCTTTGTACTGTTTCCACCCTGATTTAAGAAATAAAATTATTGGAGAAACACTATGTGGAGTGTGAAAGTTCCATCTTGACTTTCATCTCAAGGTCACCAAACTGCAGACTCAATGATGAAGACTGTGACCCCTGTGTTTAAAAGCTCTTGAAAGGCTAGTTGGTAGACTTTGAGTTAAGAAGGATGTTTTGTCTGAATTGGATTCATGAAGTATTACCATAAGGGTAAAATTGAGGAAGATGCCCACCCACATGTAATTCAGCTGTGACCATTAAAGGCCTCGGAAGTTCATTTGAGTGTGTGAGTGTTTGCAATTTTTAACAATGGATATTAGGGTAACCTGGTCAAATGCTTCCTTAATAATTATGTACATTTGACAAACATTGACTAATGTGTTAGATTCATGTGGGGGAACTTATGAGTTTGGAACAAAATATGAAGAAAATAAGTAATATGTTTTATTGTGAAAAGTTCATATTTTGTGGAACAGCTGTTACAATTGACAATTCCAGGGCATGAACATTTAGCCAATGCTCTCACTTGAACACTGTACAGAGCAAATCTTGTCAAAAGCAGTGGGACTGGGAAAAAGGACACCTGACAACTGGAGGAGAGATCGAACCAACGATTTTCACTTGTCTACCAACCACCAAAAGCGCTTTAACACTACATTCCATACACCTATTGTAAATACCGATGGCAGCGGCTTCTTCCACTTTGGATGTAATCCTATAAACACACGCTCAAAATGTACATAGACCCTGACATCCTTGTGCTCTTTGCTCAAATGAGATCATCTTTCATCACAGTTTAACAAACACACATTTGACAGGATATACTTGCTTTGTAATAATTAGAGGAACTTCAGGAAACATTTCACAGTTTACACCCATTCAGCACTTTCAGTCCCCAGAATTATATAAAATGTTGTATGAAATAGGTTTGTTCTTCATAAAAGCAAATAGTATTTAGCTGTACTCCTTAATGTACAGATGAAGACAAAGTGTCCCTGCAGTGTATAAACAAAGTCTGAGGCTAGCCAGATTCATTAGCTTCAACTATTCCCTTTCCCAAAACATACTCTATGCACAATCTAGCACACACACATAAACACACACACAATTAACATTACACGTTACCATATGGTTATTAAATCACACTACACAAATGCAAAATCAATTCTTAGAGTGTATATAAAAAATGAGTACAACCTGTGTTCCTTGGCCTGATCTTATAGTCCAGTAAATATGCCTTTCATTCAGGGCAAATATTCTGGTATCTCAACTATACTTGACACTATTATTCCTCTCATGTGGGAGGTCAGCCTATATTGTGATTACTGTGCCTCTAACCAAGGGCTGTACAGAGCATTTACGTTGATTAAATCCAAAGTGGCAGATAGAGAAAACAACACTTTTTTTTAATTTCGTCCTCCCGGCCAGGAGACTTGTTTGCTGGGAGGAGAGCAGTTGGCAGCTCCAGAAGATGGACCCTCCGTTAGCAGCTGTGTAGCAACATGAGTTCAGTCCGGCACTGGGGGGCAGCGCTGGGTCTAACCTGTAACAGCAGCAACAGAAGTCAGCCCGGACCGGCACATCTGCTCCCTTCTCAGCGAAGCAGTATTCTGGTTGCAGAGACAACCAAAGGGAAATACAAATCCTTTTCTCATATTTCCCATTTAAGATTTAATCCAATAAACAAACTATTAAACCATATACATACCCTGTACCCTCTGAACATATCATATGCATGCCCCTTTTAAATTCACGATCTGCCACAACTTTTGTAAAACCTTATTTGAAATAGAAGCTAACAACAATCATATTAACAATTTATGTCAGTGTTGAGGAAGAGATCAATTACACATAATTAATGATAGTGTAAGAAAATTAACATAATAAAAACCTACTTTATGAAACTTATTTAAGTCTGTATGTTTAGTAATTTGTTGTCTTCCCCTTCATTAATACACCAGAAAGTTCAACAACTAAACCAATCTAACATTAAGGTAACAACCAGCCAGTCAGCATGCGTGTTGTGGGTTTTTTACAAACAGAGAAAATCCGGTCAGCATGGTGTCACCTCTAGTTTTTAACCCCAACTGCAAGTATAAAGTGGATACAAAAATGCTGTTTGAGTAATGTCAACCAGGTTGCAGATGATGAAAAGGCAAGTGGTACAGAAAAACAAACTTGGCCTCAGTTAACACAACACAGAGCAAAACACTAAATTAAACGATTACATATGTGTTACAGCTTTGAGAGGAAGCATAAGAAATGTGTTTGTTCAATTAGATCATGTTGAGTGCATGTCCAAGAAAAACGTAACGACATGAAATTGCACAATATTCAAGTAAAAAAATTGATGTATTATGTCATGTAAGTCCTTGAAAGGGAGTTAAAGCGTCTTCAGCGTCTTTATTCTTTCATGTATTAGCCTTTCAATAGTTTAATAGTTGTAATTTACAAGAGGAATTTAAATCAAATCCTTGCATTTGATTGGACCGCTAAAAAGTGGGCATACTTAGAGTTATGGATCTACATGGGATGGTTGGATGCACACACACTCCCTCAACTGTTATTAGATGAACGAGGAGTAGGGAGAGATAATAGGGTCACCTGGCCAACATTTATCTGCATGTACTGTAGTGACGGAGCTGATTGTAAATCAGTTTCCCTTAAATTATTGAGACTTCTACCATGTTGTTTTGGAAATTAAAACCTCTCTAACTTCCAGACACACTACTCTTTCTATCTCTCTCCATAATGCTCTGTTAGCGACTACAATTGTACAAACGTTCAAGGAATGTTAACATGTAAACATTTGTCTCCCAAAGTCTCATTTGATTGAATATTTTTTTTACAAATGCCTGAGTGCAGGACGAGTCATCAGACATTTGAAACCGTAACAGAAGCTAAAGACGGTTTCACTGCACAGCAAGGTGGAAGCAATTGTAATTATTTAATGAATTAAATAAAAAAACGGGTAAATTGAAGTCATGTCTTTAAAATCCTTTTTCAAATATAGGCTTTTCTTTCTCTCTGCAGAGATATGTATTTGATTGTCAGTATATTGTTTGACGAGCTAATGGCTAGCAGTATTTGATAAATTCCTCCATTCTGAAAAGAAAGCTAATATATTGCTTCAAGACATTCTCCTCAAGACTCTTCCACAGGGTACTGTTAGCCTTGACAGGTTAGTGCCCGGTGAATTTAGATGCACAGGGCTGAGTATTAGTCTCGTTCATTCAGCAGTCAACTAGCCATCGTTTTTCGTGTGTAAAAATGAGTGCAACACCACAAATCTCTGGGTGCATTCAGTTTACAGGATTATCTTCATTTGTACAAATCATCGAGCCTCTTTCTTTTGACACTGCCTTCAAGAACAGCCATTTAAAACCAAGACCAACGTGTTTTTCCTCTGGACATGGTCTGGCAAAATTCTTGTTTCAAGCTAACTGAACTCTTACAGGATTTGGCTACAAAAAAGTATTCAGGATCAAATGATTGTTTCCGCCATTTTGAAAGCCGTCTTAAAGCTCTTACTTCTGCTCTCAGGGACGAGGAGAGATCTCTGAGGAGCCTTGAGCGATTAAACACAAGAGCAGCTTTCACAGAAGTCCTATAATGGCAGAAACGCCCATTTATTGGATATCAGTTATTGATTGGACACTGCAGCTTACTGGACTTCACTGAAGTTTCATTTACAGAGAAGACCTTCCAGATTCAACTCAAGCGTATCATCCCCACCAGTGGCGACTGGTGGAATTTTTTTAGGTAGGGCCATCCAATCAATTTCAGCAGTGTGATTCAATGCAAAAAAATCTAATATAGTATCAAATATTTAACATTTATTCCAACACTGACATAATAATGACATCTTATTCATACAATTCAGTATATATATATATCTATATACACACCATATAATAATATTCAGCATGATAATATATAAATATTGTACCATATAATCATCCAGCTGGTATTGATGTTCACTTTGCCCAACATGGCTGCTTGACGGAGTTATCCATGCATGCCCTGTGGTTCTCATGTGTTCTTAATGTTGTTGTCATGTTGTTAAAAAAAGCAGCCTGGCAAGAATGCACAGCTTTTGGGCCAGATGATGTTGGCCCAAAGCTGAATCTATTAAATACAATTCAATTCAATTCAGTTTATTTGTATAGCCCAATTTCACAAATTACTAATTTGTCTCGGAGTGCTTTACAATCTGTACACATAGACATCCCTGTCCCAAAACCTCCCATCGGATCAGGAAAAACTCCCAAATAACCCTTCAGGGGGAAAAAAGGGAAGAAACCTTCAGGAGAGCAACAGAGGAGGATCCCTCTCCAGGATGGACAGAACAATAGATGTAATGTGTACAGAAGGACAGATTTAGAGTTAAAATACATTCAATGAATATGACAGAGTGTATGAACAGTTCATAGTAGGCATATTCCACGATGGAGACCTCCACGATCCATCAGGCAGATGGAGGCAGAGAGGAGGAATGGGCGGAGTCTCAACAGTGGGCGGAGTCTCAACAGGACAGTGGCGTAGTTGGTAGCAGGAATTCCACGATCCAGACCTCGATGATCCATCAGGCAGATAGGATCTATGCCGTCTCATAGGGTCATCGGACCCTATGAGACGTGAAGTCAAAAGGACTCCGGGGAGAAAGCAGAGTTAGTAATGTGTGATGGAGAGATAAAAATGCATCCATAAGGAGTGAGAAAAGAGGAGATAGGTGCTCAGTGCATCCTAAAACGTCCCCCAGCAGCCTATAAGCCTAAAGCAGCATATCTAGGGGCTGGACCAGGGCAAACCTGATTCAGCCCTAACTATAAGCTCTGTCAAAGAGGAAAGTCTTAAGTATACTCTTAAATGAGGTGACTGTGTCTGCCTCCCGGACTGAAGGTGGAAGCTGATTCCATAAAAGAGGAGCTTGATAACTGAAGGCTCTGGCTCCCATCCTACTTTTTAGTCTAGGAACTACAAGTAGCCCCACATTTAGTGAGCGCAGCTCTCTAGTGGGGCAATATGGTACTACAAGCTCCTTAAGATATGATGGTGTATCACCAATCAAGTCTTTGTCGGTTAAGAGAAGAATTTTAAAAGTGATTCTTGATTTTACAGGGAGCCAGTGCAGAGCAGCTAGTGCAGGAGTGATGTGATCTCTTTTCTTAGTTTTAGTGAGAACACGAGCTGCAGCATTCTGGATCAACTGGAGGGACCTAAGAGACTTATTAGATCAGCCTGATAATAAGGAGTTGCAGTAATCCAGTCTCGAAGTAACAAACGCGTGACAAGATGTGCCTGATTTTTGAAAAATATTACGTAGATGAAAGAATGCAGTCCTTGAGATTTGCTTTACATGGGAGTTAAAGGACAAGTCCCGATCAAAGATAACGCCGAGATTCTTGACAGTGGTGTTGGATGCTAGGGCAATGCCGTCTACAGAAACCACATCACCAGATAATTGATCTCTCTTAAGTCGACTCATTTAAGAGTCGACTTAAGACTTTCCTCTTTGACAGAGCTTATAGTTAGGGCTGAATCAGGTTTGCCCTGGTCCAGCCCCTTGATATGCTGCTATAGGCTTATAGCTGCCGGGGGACGTTTTAGGATGCACTGAGTACCTATCTCCTCTTTTTTCTCTCCTTAAGGATGAATTTTCATCTCTCAATCACACGTTACTAACTCTTCTCCCCGGAGTCCTTTTGACTTCACGTCTCATGGGGTCATCGGACCCTATGAGACGGCATAGATCCTATCTGCCTGATGGATCATCGAGGTCTGGGTCGTGGAATTCCTGCTACCGACTACGCCACTGTCCTGTTGAGACTCCGGCCACTGTTGAGACTCCGCCCACTCCTCCTCCCCACCGCCATCTGCCTGATGGATCGTGGAGGTCTCCATCGTGGAATATGCCTACTATGAACTATTCATACACTCTGTCACATTCATTGAATGTATTTAAACTCTAAATCTGTCCTTCTGTACACATTACATCTATTGCACCTGTCCATCCTGGAGAGGGATCCTCCTCTGTTGCTCTCCTGAAGGGTTCTTCCCTTTTTTTCCCCCTGAAGGGTTATTTGGGAGTTTTTCCTGGTCCGATGCGAGGTTTTGGGGCAGGGATGTCTATGTGTACAGATTGTAAAGCACTCCGAGACAAATTTGTAATTTGTGAAATTGGGCTATACAAATAAACTGAATTGAATTGAATTGAATCTCTGAGGTGCTGAGGGCCGAGTAAAATTACTTCGGTTTTGTCTGAGTTTAGCATCAAGAAGTTGCAGGTCATCCATGTTTTTATGTCTTTAAGACATGCTTGAATTTTACTGAGTTGGTTGGTCTCCTCTGGTTTGATCGATAGATATAATTGAGTATCATCTGCATAACAATGAAAGTGTATGGAGTGTTTCCTGATAATATTGCCCAAAGGAAGCATGTATAAGGTAAATAAAATTGGTCCAAGCACAGAACCTTGTGGAACTCCGTGACTAACGTTGGTGGTTATCGAGGCTTCAGCGTTTACAAATACAAACTGAGATCGATCTGAAAAATAGGATTTAAACCAACTTAGTGCCATGCCTGAAATGCCAATCGACTGCTCCAGTCTCTGTAATAGGATGTCATGGTCAATAGTGTCGAACGCAGCACTAAGGTCTAACAAGACCAGTACAGAGATGAGTCCTTTATCTGCTGCCATTAAGAGGTAATTTGTCATTTTCACCAGTGCTGTCTCGGTGCTGTGGTGTTTTCTAAATCCTGACTGAAACTCCTCAAATAAACTATTTTGATGTAGAAAGTCACACAACTGATTTGCGACCACTTTCTCAAGGATCTTGGAGAGGAAGGGGAGGTTAGAGATCGGTCTGTAGTTAGCCAACACCTCTGGATCCAGAGTGGGCTTCTTCAGGAGAGGTTTAATTACAGCTACTTTGAAGGAATGTGGTACGTGGCCTGTTAACAAAGACACATTGATAATATCTAATAGAGAGCTGCCAATTAAAGGCAAAATGTCTTTAAGCAGCCTCGTCGGGATGGGGTCCAAGAGACAGGTAGACGTGTTAGAAGTAGAAACCGTTGAAGATAATTGGTCACGGTTGATGGAAGAAAAGCCATCTAAATATACACCAGGGCATACAGCGGTTTCCAAGGCCATTCCACTTGAGGACAGATTGGCACTGGTTAAAGGCAAGAGATTATTAATCTTGTCCCTAATAGTTAAAATCTTTTCATTAAAGAAGTTCATAAAGTCATTACCACTGAGGTCTATAGGAATACTTGGCTCCACAGAGCTGTGACTCTCTGTCAGCATGGCTACATTGCTAAAGAGAAACCTAGGGTTGTTCTTATTTTTCTCTATTACTGGTGAGTAATATGCTGCTCTGGCATTACGGAGGGCCTTCCTTTAAGTTTTAAGACTATCTCGCCAAACTAAGCGGGATTCTTCCAGATTAGTTGAACGCCATATGCTTTCAAGCTTTCGTGACGTTTGCTTTAGTTTGCGGGTCTGAGGGTTATACCAGGGAGCAAACCTTCTCTGCCTCACTGTCTTCTTCTTCAGAGGGGCTATCGAGTCCAGTGTCATTCTCAGTGAGCCTGTGGCACTATCAACAAGATTTAGGACACTGATAGGCTAAATTGTATGTCACTCATTTATATCTTTAATCAGTAATATGCTGAACTGCTTCTTAGACCCGTCTAAAAGCATATATTTTGAGTGTATATATATATATATATATATATTAGTGCTGTGAAAAATAACGCGAAAAAAAGTCACTTGCACCCTCAATATGTCGATCGCGGTCGCCGCAGAGCTTCGATGCTGGCGCGCGCATCGCTCTGTCTCGCGAGCCGAGAATTGTTGAGGGGGGGGGGGGGGGGGTAGACGAAAATTATAGGGTGACGGGTGGAGATTTCCCCCTGTCATAATAGGAGGGGAAACACTGGAGTTGATAAGCGTGTCTTCTTGTCTGATCAATACGCAACTGTGAGGTGCGCGAATGGACCGAGCGGTCAGCTGCTGATCACTCACTCAACGAATAGACGGTGCACCGAAGACCCATTTTGACCCAGGAAAAACCCTGAATGTATATATGGGATTAATCATGATTAATCCACAGAAACCTGTGATTAACCTGATTAAAAATTGTAATCGTTTCACAGCCCTAATATATATATATATATATATATATATTACTGGGTGTATTCCATATAATTTGTGTATATATATATAGAATATTTTTTTTTTAATGTGTATAATTTATAAATATTATTATAATATATATTTTTTAAAGCAATATGCTACAACAACTGAGGATGGCAATGACTGCTATAATAAAAAATAAGATGATGTTAGTCAGTTTATCCGTGCTCATGTGATTTGTGTAACTGTATTTAATAGTTCGCAACTCTTTCAGATTTCCAACGGTGGAATGAACGTTCACAAGATGACAACAGTCAGTTGCAGTGCCGTATCAAATGCGTGCTCGTTCACGTGGTTGCACAACGCACGTTTAAGTGGACTACGTCGCTCTGCGTCATTTGCGCGCCGCCTCGCTCCCGATGCAATTTTCTTCCCGAAAGCCCAAAAGATAGATGTTCCGATTTCAGGTTTGTATTTTACCCCATGACAAAGATGCCCTTTTCCTGACTATAATGCTAGATATGTTACAGAGAACTCGTGGTAATCGCCTGGGATGTAGAGAGTGAATGTTGTCTATTGTTTATCGACTGCTAAATTCAATGCGGTTGGTGGCCTGTGAAGCAGGCTGTTTGCCTGTTACATGAGCCAGAGGTGAGCGCTCCCTTCTGATGGATAAGCTTATTGTTGAATACATTGATAACCTTTATGAAAGGCAAATGTGTGATAGTTCTAAGCTGTGTCTAAACAGTTTTATTTTGGATAGTTATCAGGCAGCAGTGGCAGTTTTCCATCGACGTGGGTCCTGCGTGATGTAACAACAGCATTAGCATTGTGGCTAACGAGTTATTTTGCTAACGACACAGGGAGTGAGAAGGTCCGGGAAAAGACCGCCTTGCGTTCCGTGTGTCCATAGTATGTCAAATGAGCAAAGAGAAGCTTCTAGGTGTTATAGTTAACATGTCTATAGTCTGATGTTTTTCACAGTGTGAAATCCTGCTCGGCCACTGTTGATTTGGCCAACTAACGATGACACGGTTAGGCTAGCTTAATTTAATCGAAATAAGTCTTAGTTACTCAGTCTTAGTTATTAAACTGTTGATGATATTAACTAATCTAGCCGTATTCCCCAACTTCTTTATGTCCGTGTCATGTAGCATCCAAGACGGATAGTGTAGCAACTGCAGTGTTAAAACGTTGCATCGTCTGTTTTTTGGCTCACCTCTTTCATTGGCTTAATCCAAAATGTTTGCTTTTACGACACTTCCAAAGGTCTGAAACTCAAATTGGTTTAAGATTCATTGGAAATTGAGCCAACTATAATCTTCCTCCTATTTTCTCTTTAACCGTGTCATTTTAATTCCCCCATTCCTTGACCAAATCATCATGCCCTTCCATTTTCCTACCTTCCTCTTACTCTGTTCCTCGTCCCTTCATCGATCGTCCCTGCTGTCTTTGCAGTCCCTGGATGAAGACTGTACGTTGGAGGAAGAAGATGAGGGACTGGTAGAAGAGGAAGATGAAATCAATCAGTTCAATGATGACACCTTTGGAGCTGGGGCCAATGGTGAGTTCTCCAGAAAATTTGAAATGCTTTTGGTGAAATCACCATACTTCAGGGTATGAAAAAGAATCGCTCCTATGCTCGTTCATAATTATTCACTTTCATTGGAGTTTAGTTATAAGAAAAAGGTTTTAACAAAAGTCACACTTGTTAAAACAATAGTCACAATGAGACACTGAAGCGGGAAGACTTCTAACCAGAGTTGTTTTTTTTACCTTTTTAAGAAAGGCAGCAAAAAGGAAAGCAAGAGGTTCTGTCGTAAAACAGAATGGCGGCAGCCTGTGCGTAACCATATGTAGTTCATTGAGTGTTGCATTTTCCTTGTTTGTGTGCTTAAGCAACAATATGTATACGTATGTATTTGTATCACAATGAAGACGGTATTGCAAATTTCATGTTGTCACCCAACATGGCAATGGAAAAAAAATTGTATACTGCCCACCTAAAGGAGAGGGCAGTTTATCAAAGTATGTATGTATGTATGTCTAGAACTTAAGATTTCAGCACAGATGATTCATCGCCATAGAACAAACAACCACTCTGTTTGTCTCCTCTTCTTCCAGATGACGACTGGCAGGAGGAACACAAACGCCTCGCTGGGCTCGATGACAGGGATGGGTTAGGAACGGAGCTGGGGTTGGGAGGACGGGGAATGGGAGGAGAATTACATCAAGGCGGAGCTGAAGACTCATCCTTCACACAGCTCCCTTCCTCAGCGGGCCATCTCCCCCTTCCATCTTCCCTCCCTTCACTAAAATTCTCCTTGTCTTCTGCTGGACCACCCCCAGGTAAGTGTTGTAATAAGAGGAATGCTGACTTGACCCAGGAATCTGGTTCAGTTGCGGTATTTCTTACTTCACTGGAGATTTTTAGTCTTGAGATCATCTAAAGTACTTAGTTTGATTTTTAAAAGTTTAAATTTGGCTTGGAAACACGCCTAATTGATTGGATATCTCAACAGAATTGCTGGCCACAGATCTTTCCCTGACTGATAGTTTAATATTTTGTATGTAGACCAATAATATATCTCGAACAAAAGATATACAATTGGGTGAAAAATCCAAACTAAAACTGTCGTTTCAGATGTGGAGGATCGAGGAGGGGGAGTTGACTTGGCTGAGTCCTTGGCCAGACTCATCCTGGAGACTGACCCGGCCATCGCTGGGGTTGGAGCTGCTGAGAGACCGGGTCCATCCCAGAGCTCTTCGTGTTCCAGTCTGTCTGATCTACAGTGTTTGGACAGATCCAGAGTTCTGCCCCAATCCTCCACCATCTCTCATCCCAATCAACCACACCAGCATTCCCATCACCCCCAGCACCAGCTATCTCCTGGGCCCTCAGGTGAGAATGAGTGCAATCATTATTTTGTGTGACGTGTAATATCTGGCCTGAAACATAAACTTTGAACAGTACCAACAGAATGTGAAGAGGTTACAGTGTTGGCATTTTGTCAAAGGATTCTATGTATTGTGTTACAGAGATGGTAAAAGTGAATGAAATGCTGCCCCTTATTTGTTTGGAGCATGTGGCCAAGTGTTATACATTGCACCAAATTTGCCAAATGTTATGTGAATGTCCAATCAGTGCTGATGGTAAATGTAGTCCACTGAAGAAATATAATCTCCAGTGTGTGCTATATTGACATTGATTTAGTGAATTTCCTTGTTTAATTAGGCTAATACAACTAATAGAATCTGCTGTGTCCTCCTGTACTACTCCAGGCCTTCCTCTCGGCCCTCTCTCTTCAATGCTCAGTTACCAACAGCAGCAGCACTTACTGCGCAGAGGGACTGCTCCTATGGCCCAGGTTAGTCAATCTCCTCATATTTATTCGGACTATGCTGTAGAATATGTGGGAGAAGAAGCTTGCTTCAATTGAGTGGTGCATTTATAATAATGCATTATGAATATGATATTAATAAGGATGAATTTGTGTTCTTTTTTATTTCCACAATTTAATAATAAGCTTCTCATCTGGATTTCAGTTCAAGCTGTGAACTATATTTTGTGTAACTGGCTGTTTGCAATGAAATTTATTTAAACTTTGTTTGTGTAAAATATTTTAGCTTGAAAATGTAATTTCTCTCTATCTCTAGATGAACTCTCACAGTATCTGGGAGAACAGTATGGGTTTTGGGCCTCTCGGTGTCCCCCCCGGACTGTTGACACACATGGAGGTGAGGGACACTCGCACTTCTGCTTCTACAAAATGGCATGCATGTGGAGTAGAGCATAACTAAAAACATAGATTCCGATGAACCTAATAGAAAATGTTGGCTCTAACACATCTCTAACGCAACACATTTTGAAAGGGAAAGTAGACTTTACTTGAACTGCGCTTTTTTAGTCTTCTGACCACTCAAAGCACTTTTACACTACATGTCATCATTCACCCATCCATACAGTGATGGTAGGGTGCTACATGCAAGATGCCACCTGCCATTTCGGGACTATCAACAATCATACATCTTACACAAAGCTATTGGAACAATTTGGGATGAAGTGTCTTGCCCAACAATACATCAACATGGAATAGCAGAGCCTGAGATCAAACTGCCAATACTCTGATTGAAGGACGACCCTGCACTACCACTGAGTCACAGTTGCCCAACAATTATCATTGAAATGTTAATCCCCTCTTCATTTTTAAACTATTGCTTAATGGCCACCATTTAAATCCATCTAGATGTAATTGCATAACTGCAAACTTGTCGCTTTTTGGCGAAATTCTCCGTTATGAAATCAAAATATGTCATCCACTTGAATCGTGTAGATCCGAAGAGTTTTTTGCTTTGGGTTAGGAGGGTCAACTGGCCGGCCAGCGTTTCTGAGATTGCAGTGATACAAGGAGAAAAGGTGATGTTGTGATCTTTGCAGCGCACACACTGTTCCGCTCCCTGTCATGCTGCCTGCACATGCTCACTCACAGCGAGTGATCGCTGGGCAGCCCCGCCACCTTACAGTCAATTATTATTAGGGCCCGAGCACTGATATAGTTGAAGCAGAGGACCTAAATGTTTATTATTAGTATTATTAACCGCAATTTATGTTCTTAATCAGTACAGAACAATCAATTTTACGTAGCATGCACGTGTTTTTGACGTCAAAGTGTGTTTGTACAAGTTGTTATTTTATGGTAAATGGAGAGTTGTCTTTTTTTGAAATGCCTTATTGTTTTAGCATATACTTGTATGCTAAAACAATATTATATATATATTTTATTTTGCTGTGTCAACATCACCAATGGGTTTATGATTACATTTGGTTGTTAGTGGAGAACAGTGGTAGATGAAGTGTGAAATATTTGAGTTAAGTAAATGATACTACCAGTGTAAAAATACTAGCATTAGCATCAAAATATACTTTAAAATACCAGAAGTATTTAGGTAAGTAAAGTATTACTTCAAGATTATAATTATTGATTTATTAATGTCTTCATCACTTGCAAAGGTGAAGCCAACTTCTTTGAATATTAACCCTAGAACACTAGCATTGGGTGAGTTTCAAAATCTGAATTGGCAAAGTAACTGGAAACTCGCATTGCCAAAATATGAATGTCCCTCTAAGATGTTGTGGCGTATAATTACAGTTTACAAGAGCCCAAAGTTGTTCAGAGATACGTCCTCTTAGTTTTGCTCTCAAAGTGCACCAGATTTGTGCATTTAACTATAATATGTGCAAAATGTTCTTCTCGAGTTTGAACACAGTCTCTCAAAATCAATCCTGCGGCAAACACTGATGTATACAGATTATGTACAATTTGATTTTGTCATATGTAGGTTGCCAAAGTACTCAAGAAAATTGTCATGGGCTGACAGGCCTATGATGGGGAATTATGCACAAATATTATGTTGCTCTATATCAAGTATAGACCACAATGTAAATGTCAGGTAAATCGGATGCTGTTTGTCACATATGGCTGTGTTCCTGTTGCCAGTAGGTGGTGCCAGTAGGTGGTGCTAGGACTGAGTGAAAATTGGCTTGTAGACAGCTTAAGGCCATGACTATGATCAAGCATAGCATAGTTTGCTAACACCAGAATGAATTGAATGTTATTATTCTCATAGAAGCTAAAGACTAATTAAAAGCTATTGACTAAATTTGAAGTCGATCTGAAAAGGCAGAGTTTGTTCATGTATCGCACCTTGAAATAGGCAAAAATGATGGAAAAATTCAATGAAAAATCAAAATGGGTGACTGGTGGGGTTTAGAGCATGGTCCTATAATGATAATAATAGTAATAAGATTCCTTTTCATTCAATTTATTTTAAATCATACATTTTGAAAATTGAAGCAACGATCTGTACATATACGACATGTTCTGTCCCAGAACCTCGCATCGATAGAGGAAAAACTTCCCCCAGAAAAACCTGAACGGGGAGAAAGAGGGAAGAATCCCTCAGATAAGCAACAGAGAAGGAGATCTCTCTCAGCATGGACAGAACTACAATATGTCATGTTTACTGAATGAACATTCTGTAAACATGACATATTGCTTCTGTCCATATATTTACAAAGACATTTAAATAAATTCATCTTGACCAAAACCAATTGTCTTAAGGCTTTGCCTCGATCAAATGAATTAGTTGGTTGTCATTTCTTTTTGGCAGTAGGTGGTGCGATACCTATGTGAAAAATCTTGCATGAAAAAGGAAACATTTAAAGATTTTCCAATGTACCTTTTGAGTTACAACAACTTCCTGTTTGTGGAAAATGGCACCAAATTGTCACCATGTCAAGTTTCTTACATGAAAACTTTTTAGCATAACGACCTTCAGATCATCCTGACCGCTACCGAATATCGAATTAGATATGCATGTTTTTGAGCATATAAAGGCCCCCAAAAAGCCGATTAATTTGGCAGAAAAAGAAACATTACAGTTTCAACAGGGCCTTTGCCCAAGCTGGCTTTTTGTCCGCGGTCCCTAATAAGAATGCATAAGAAATGAAATTTCCTTTTCTGAATAGTGTCAATTACATGCTGTAAAAAATATTTCTCCGAATTTGATATACTAGGCTCAGTGTGGAAATAGCTCAACCAAGCGGTTTATTTTCGTCTGTATTTTTCTCATATTTTATTTACCCCATTTGTCCCCCTCAGGATAATCCTCTAATGTCTATAATCAACGAGGTGGGACTTCCGAAACGACCTCATCAGGGTGGGACTGATGAAGAACGAGATTTGTCAGAGAGGGTACCACCTCCACGCTCTTCTTCCCCTGTGATTGGCTCCCCTCCAGTGAGGGCAGTGCCTATTGGAACCCCTCCCAAACAGCCAATGAGCCATGCTCTAAACCATCAGGTGAATAACAGATGACCGTTCTTCTCATTCTACACTGTTTTACTGATATCCTTCCTCGATCATTTACCTCTTTTAACGATTTACAAGGACCAAATGAACACTAAAAAAGCCCCACATTATTGTGTCTGTTTGCCAATCTGAAAGGCTATTTGTCTTTGTTGAAGACAAAGGTTTTAAAATACACTTGCCTACCACAGTGAAAAGTTATCTGGTATTATGTTGCTGTTTCTGAGGTCAGTTAGCCACATCTTAGTGTCTTGCAGTCTCATTAGTTGTCGTACTTGGCGTGCTGCGTTATGTTGTTTATACTTAACATGTAGTTGGCTTTGTCTCTGTCTCTTCCTGTATAGGTCCATCATCCCATGGCAGTTCATGTGAGAGCCCAGGTTCAGCACAGATACCCTCCTTTCCCTGAGCGTGTGTCACCCAACACCCTCCTCAATATAGCTGTGAGTGTTTTTTTCCTCTTCTCCATCCTGCCCTCGGTTTCTCACCTTTGTTGATTTAAAGAACATTCTAGGGTTCGTACGGTCATGAAAAACCTGAAAAAGTCATGGAAAAAACTTAAATCACAAGTTTTGGAAAATTTGTTATATTCACATGTTCATTTATGTCAAGTTTGATATAATGAATATGTTTTTGAAAGAAAGACGCTCAAAATATAAGCCAGCATACGCTCTCATACTGGTGGCAAAAAAACTTCTAACTGTGGAGATAATGTGGCCACTGAAGGTTGCCAATTCACAGTCTTCTTTTAAACATCCAAAGATGCCAGCCTGCTATTTTGACGCTTGTGTTGAAAGCAAATGCTCATCTCTCTGCTTATTGGGGCTCCTTCACTTCAAGAGTCTCACGTTGTCAACGTGTTGAAGGGCCGATGTCTTTCTATCTGACCAAAGCCTGAACCACTATTTACAGTCCAATCAGATGGATTTGCACATAAAGGACAATAGTTTGATTACAATAATAAACATTTAGATAAATGTTTATACAAATAAACATGTATATAAATGTTTATTCTTTGAATTAAACTATTGTCTCTCATTCATTTGTTTCATTTAAGGTATACTGTATGCTTTGGAATTCACTTTTTTTTTTAACTAAATGTTCTCACTTTTTCACACATACACCAATATTTCAGTTAGGTCATGGAAATGAAGTTTAAAGTCATGAAAATCCATTGGTCAAAATGTGTAAGAACCCTGGTTATAGTGAAATGGCACAACACATCTCAAGAAATTGGTTTCTGTGATTTCATCCAAGAACAGCTTGAACATTAGTCTGCAAACTAAGGATGCTCATTAAAACATGCTTTCTCCTGACTGATAGCCGAACCCCGTTAACTGATTTGCTCTTAATGTTCTGTTGGGAAATGAAGCTTATGTGCCAAAGGAAAGGTTATGTGCCAAATGAGATATTGGATGGGACCAGTAACTTTCCAACTATTGCCTGGCAACTGGTCACGGCCAAGAATTATATAGCCTCCACTTAAAATAATATTTGTAATTTTTACGTTCTGGTTTTAAAGGATTACAAAATGTGACATGCTATGTCAATTAGTGAGCTTCCTGATGCTGATATTATTCTGCTAAGCAAAGTTAGCCAGCTGCTGGTGGTAGCTTCATATTTGTGGTACAGACACGAAAGTGTCATTGATCTTGACATTTAGCTCTTGGTAAGTAAATAAATATGCATTTAGGGCTGCAACTAACGATTATTTTGATAATCGATTAATCGGTTGATTATTTCATCGATTAATCGGATAAAAAAACTTAAATTTTCAACCCTTTATTCAAAACAGGGTCCGTACGGTCATGGAAAACCTGGAAAAGTCATGGCATTTTTAAATGGCTATTAGCAGGCCTAGAAAAGTAATTGAAAAAAATAAAATCCCAAAATATTTGGAAAAGTAATGCAAATTTGTTTTATTCAAATGTTAATTTACACGGAATATATACGGTATGCTTTGGAATTATCATTGTTATTTTAAATACTACATCTTCTCACTTTGTCAAGTATAGACAGAGTTTTCACAAAATGTTTAATCATGGATATTTGGTTTAAAGTCATGGAAAGGTCCTGGAGACCCACTGATCACCATGGTGATGACCCTGTTCACTGGTCACCATGGTGATGAACCGTCACAAACAGACTGACAGCTTTACTCTCCTGAGCAGTGGTCCCCATGTGGACCGGCCCCCTGAACAATATCAGAGACGTTACGATTTATTATTTTTTTCACCTGGCCCGCTGCCGTTGAGATTGCAGTGAGACGCGGAAAAAATGTGAAGTGGTGCTCTTCGCAATAAAACATCTTTGATGAGACGTGTCGAGTCTCGGCCAATCAGCGTTCAGATGTCGACAGCGTTTGGGAAGTTAGGTTAGCTTGAACGTTAGTCCGCTACATCTGCTGCTGTCACGCTGCACGGTGTAGCGATGCTAACAAAGTACCCGTACGTTAAACACGATGTGATTTAGCATATTTTTAGTATCGATACTTCATTAAAAGAGCGATCAGAGTGCACGCGCTGCTCCGCTCCGTTAAATGTTGTCTGCACGCGCAGCGCAGCGGTCACAGCGAGTGGCGTCGGGGCTTATCTCCATTGCCTTTCTCCGTGGAAAAATATTTTCCGCTGTCCGCCACGGAATAAATAACCACGTTTTCTACGTTATACTCTTGTGGAAATGCCACACACGTCGTGACATGTCGCGCCCTAGTGTCTGGGTTCATAACGTCACCCGTAGGCGCACTCAGCTCCGTGAATGTCTCCGACTACGTGAATGACTTCCGCATCCAGCGCCACGTGAGCAGCAGCAGCCAATTAGATTCATCAACAGAGGAGCAGCTCAGCGCTGATTGGCTCTTACAACGCAGCGTTCCGTCTGTCCGCTCCCTCCGCTCCGCTCTTGTTTCTCCTGCGCTGCTCTGCGCTCAACTCAACTTTTTTTTATACTCCGCGACGTATTGAGGGCCGTAATAATCGCGCGACACAACGAATCGATAATGAAATTCGTTGTCAACTATTTTAATAATAGATTTTTATCGATTCGTTGTTGCAGCCTGATATGCATTCCTTTAAAAAAGGAGGAGACATGAGAGACAAACCAACTTCCATTTTCATTATTCAGGGTTATGAAGTGTATATGTGCTGTTTTTGTTCAGAACTCTCCACTGTGTCGCGGTCCGTTCCCTCCCGGAGTTGGTACGGTCCTGTCTCAGATTCAACGGGCCCAGATGCGCAACTCTCAGGTTGGTATCATAGACAGTCTTTTTAGATTGCTGCAATTTCGAGAAATGGGGTTGATAATGATACAGTGCATCCGGAAAGTATTCACAGCGCTTCATTTTTTCCACATTTTGTTACGTTACAGCCTTCTTCCAAAATGGATTAAATTCATTATTTTCCTCAACATTCTACACACAAAAACCCATAATGACAAAGTGAAAACTGTTTTTTGCAAATTTATTAAAAATAAAGAACGAAAACATAACATGTACATAAGTATTCACAGCCTTTGCTCAATACTTAGTTGAAGCACCTTTGGCAGCAATTACAGCCTCAAGTCTTCTTGGGTATGATTCCAATTCAATTCAATTCAGTTTATTTGTATAGCCCAATTTCACAAATTACAAATGTCTCGGAGTGCTTTACAATCTCACAAGCGTGGCACACCTATTTCTGGGCAGTTTCTCCCATTCTTCTTTGCAGAACCTCTCAAGTTCCATCAGGTTGGATGGGGAGCGTCGGTGCACAGCCATTTTCAGATCTCTCCAGAGATGTTCAATCGGGTTCAAGTCAGGGCTCTGGCTGGGCCACTCAAGGACATTCACAGAGTTGTCCCGAAGCCACTCCTTTGTTATCTTGGCTGTGTGCTTCGGGTCCTTGTCCTGTTGGAAGATGAACCGTCGCCCCAGTCTGAGGTCCAGAGCGCTTTGGAGCATGTTTTCATCGAGGATGTCTCTGTACATTGCTGCATTCATCTTTCCCTCAATCCTGACTAGTCTCCCAGTTCCTCCCGCTGAAAAACATCCCCACAGCATGATGCTGCCACCACCATGCTTCACTGTAGGGCTGGTATTGGCCAGGTGATGAGCAGTGCCTGGTTTCCTCCAGACATGACGCTTGGCATTCAGGCCAAAGAGTTCAATCTTTGTTTCATCAGACCAGAGAATTTTGTTTCTCATGGTCTGAGAGTCCTTCAGGTGCTTTTTTGCAAACTCTAGGCGGGCTGTCATGTGCTTTTTACTGAGGAGTGGCTTCCGTCTGGCCACTCTACCAAACAGGCCTGATTTGTGGAGTGCTGCAGAGATGGTTGTCCTTCTGGAAGGTTCTCCTCTCTTCATAGAACAACGCTGGAGCTCTGTCAGAGTGACCATCGGGTTCCTGGTCACCTCCCTGACTAAGACCCTTCTCCCCCGATCGCTCAGTCTGGCTGGGCGGCCAACTCTAGGAAGAGTCCTGGTGGTTCCAAACTTCTTCCATTTCCGGATGATGGAGGCCACTGTGCTCATTGGGACTTTCAATGCTGCAGAAATCTTTCTGTACCCTAAGCCAGATCTGTGCCTCGATACATTTCTGTCTCGGAGGTCTATAGATAATTCCTTGAACTTCATGGCTTGGTTTATGCTCTGATAAGCACTGTCAACTGTGATACCTTATATAGACAGGTGTGTGCCTTTCTCAATCATGTCCAATCAACTGAATTTAGCACAGGTGGACTCCAATCAAACATCTCAAGGATGATCAGTGGAAACAGGATGCACCTGAGCTAAATTTTGAGTGTCATGGCAAAGGCTGTGAATACTTATGTACATGTTATGTTTTCGTTCTTTATTTTTAACAGATTTGCAAACATTTGCAAAAAACTGTTTTCACTTTGTCATTATGGGTTGTTGTGTGTAGAATGTTGAGGAAAATAATGAATTTAATCCATTTTGGAATAAGGCTGTAACATAACAAAATGTGGAAAAAGTGAAGCGCTGTGAATACTTTCCGGATGCACTGTCTCCAGAAAACTAAAATCATTGGACAAGAAAGGTTGAATTGGAGGCAATGCACAAAACGAGATTTAAAGACAAAGAAGATGAAAGAGTAGGATGCTTTTTTACATTACTCGTCGAATGACTACTCTGAGAATGTGATTGCTGTCCTGGATGTACATACTAATGTCAATCTTCTTATCTATTTTTCATAAGTGTCAGTCTGATATTTCTCAAGCCCAGTTTTCTTCGAGAAACAGGAGAAAATGGAAAAAGAAAATTCTCAGTACAAATGGCGCGACTGGGTCAGTGGTTAGCAGGTCCCTCTTTCGATCAGAGGATTGGTAGTTCGATCCCCGGCTCTGCGAGTCCTAGTCGATGTGTCCTTGAGCAAGACACTTAACCCTGAATTGCGCCCTGTGTCTACGGTGTGTCCCGTCAGCTAAATGTAATGTGTCTCATTAGCTAGAAAGTAGGCTTGGGTTTGTTCAGACTTATTATAACATTACATAAACCACGATGGGGCAGAAACTGCTTCTCAGACTAATACTGAGACGGCAGTTCCAACACTTCAATAGTTCCCTCTGAAATTACATGAATAATTCTCTCACACTGAGTAATTGTCTGTCTCTCTCTCTCCAGGTCGTTGGTTTTCCTCGTGGTGTACCAGCGCCGCCTTTGTTAACGGTTGGTGGCAGTTATAGGCCATTCTTCGGGGGGCCCCCTCCTCCACTTGGTCACAGAATGGGCCCTCCCCCTCATGGCCACCTCAACCACGCGCAACCCATCCGACACAACACCACCCACCTCCACCCCCAGCACCGCCGCATGCTCACCCAGCGCATGCAGAACCAGGGGGGGTAAGCAAGTGTGTATGTTTGTGGACACACACAGTATATGACAACAATGTAGAACTGCAAGGTTACACATCACTGAAGTCCTGGATCGCTAACCAACAAGCAACGCTAGCCTAAACGTATCCGTGACCAGGTTACAGGTTAAGATCAGTCGGAACAGAAAATGGCAGCTGTTGCTTTTCAGTTGCATTCCAAAAGCCACTGGGTAGACAATGTCATCTTGTCTTTTTGCCTCCTTTTTAGGGACCGTGGCAGGACTGGAGGCGACCGGCGAAGCAGGGACCCATACAGTAACCTTATGACTCAGAAAGAGAAGGAATGGGTAACCAAGATCCAGATGATGCAGCTGCAAAGTACTGACCCTTATCTGGATGACTACTACTATCAGGTTGGTTTTTAGAGGCTGTAGTTGCCAACGTAGGGAGCTTAAAATATCTGACCTTTTTTAATTATACACCAGTGACCACATTTCTTAGTGAGAAAATAATTGGTTTGCTGCTTTAGTGTTTTAGAGATTTTTGTTCAATGGTACTATGGTGTAATTATAATTACAAGCATTTCACAAGTGGCAAAGGCTTTTATTGACAATTACATTAAGTTTATGCAAAGAGTCAATATTTACAGTATTGACCCTTCTTTTTTTGAGACTATTTGCCCTGGCATGCTGTTTATTTAACTGCTGGGCCACATCCTGACTGATGGCAGTCCATTCTTGCCTAAACAAAGCTTGGAGTTTGTTTGAATTTGTCGTTTTTTGTTTGGCCACCTGCCTCTTGAGGATTGACCTTAAACTGTCAATGGGATTACGGTCTGGGGAGTTTCAATGTCTCGTTACTACCCGAGCCACTAAGTTATCACTTTTGCCTTATGACAAGGTGCTCCATCATGCTGAGAAAGGCATTGTTCATACTATTCTTGGATGGTTGGGATTAGTTGCTCTCGAACGATGTTGTGGTACCATTCTTTAGTCATGGTTGTGTTCTTGGGCAAATTGGTGAGCCCACTCGCTTGGCTGAGAAGCAACCCCACACATGAATGGTCTCGGGATGCTTTACTGTCAACATGACACAGGACTGATGGTAGTGCTCAACTTTTCTTCTCTGTACAAGCTTCTTTCTGGATGCCCCATATAATTGGAAATTACTTTACCCCAGTCCTCAGCAATCCAATCCCTGTACCTTTTGCAGAATATCGGTCTTTCCCTGAAGATTTTCCAGGACAAATGGCTTATTTTCTGCCCTGCTTGACACCAGGCCATCCTCCAAAAGTCTTTGCCCTCACTGTGCTTGCAGATGCACTCACACCTGCCTACTGCCATTTTCTGAGCAAGCTCTGCACTGGTGGTGCCCTGATCCCGTGGCTGAATCCGCTTTAAGAGACGGTCCTGGTGCTTGCTGGACTTTCTTGGGAGCCCTAAAGCCTTCTTCACAACAATTGAACCTCCTTTAAGTTCTTGATGATCCGATAAATGGTTGATTTAGGTGTGCTCTTACTAGCGGCAATATCCTTGCCTGTAAAGCCCCTTTTTGTGCAAATCAATGATGACTGCACATGTTTCCTTGCAGGTAACCACGGTTAACAGAGGAATAACAATGATTTCAAGCACCACCCTCCTTTTAAAGCTTCCAGTCTGTTGTTCTAATGTTATCAGCAGGACAGTCTGATCTCCAGCCGCGTCCTTGTCACCACTCTCACCTATGTTAACGAGAGAATCACTGACATGATGTCAGCTGGTCCTTTTCTGGCAGGACTGAAATGCAGTGGGAATGTTTTTGTTGGGGCATTAAGTTAGGGTGACCAGACGTCCTGTTTTCCCCGGACATGTCCTGTTTTTGAGACCTAAAAAATGCGTCCGGCAGGGATTCCAAAAACGTCCTGGATTTTGCTTAGTTGGATATTTGTGTTTCTCTGGGTTTTCACAAACTAGTATTTACCCCTTACAAGTTTTGGAAATGGTATCTCCCTTACGTTCCACCTTCTTGCGCGAGCTCTGACGGTATAGAGAACAGTCATTGGTCGACCGATCTCAGGGTTGCCAGATCCACGATAATTATCCTCCAAATACAACCATTTTGAGCCTTTGGTACGATACTTCACCATTTCCAATCTGGCAACACTGAGCACCTTGCCGCCTCCACTAGTACATTGTTGTTTGTGGGCATGCTATAAACTACTACCAGTACCGCCGCTCCCATAACGAGCACGACGTGCTGTGCGTAGGGCACCAAGTCCTGAGGGGGCACCACAAAATAGGCAACAAAAAAATCCTCATAGTAATAATAATTATAATGCCGATATTATTTCAGTCTAGAAATATTAGGCACCTTTTAGGCATGTATATCACAAAACAGACAGAACAAGAGAGATGTTTAATCGCTCAGCCCCCCCCCCCCCCCCCCCGAGACGAAGCGTCCTCTTTTTCACAAACTCAAATCTGGTCACCCTAATTAAGTTCATTTTCATGGCTCAGAGGGACTTTGAAATTAATTGCAATTCATCAGATAACTCTTCACAACATTCTGGAGTATATGCAAATTGCCATCATAATAATTTAGGCAGCAGCCTTTGTAAAAAAATATATTTGTATTTCTCAAAGTGTTTCCACTTCCCACAGTGTTGCATGGTGATGCATTCCACCAAATATCCTTCAATTATTTATTTTGTTTTCCTGTCTGCTTAGATGGCTCAATATTGATGTAGTCTCAGGTGTGAGGATTTGATTTATTGTCATCCTACATCTTGGAATTGAAATACAGTAGTCTATAATAGTCAAAATCTTTAATCTATTATTGAGAATATTCACACCGTGCAGATATAATTTACTCTGGTCAGGCAAAATTAGTTCAGGATCACTGAAACTTGTGATTTATGTGTTGCACATGTAGAACTACTATGAAAAGATGGAGAGACGTCAGGAAAGGGAGAGAGACAGCAGCAAGAAGGAACACACCACCAAACTGATCACTCCACAGGTCGCCAAGGTTGAACACACTTACAGACCAGGTAAATGACATCAGAGTACACCAGAGTATTATCGGCACATGATCACACGCATGATACTGGAGACCTTAAATGAATGCTTATTTGTTTGTCAACAGTTCAGTTTGCAGGCTCACTGGGTAAGCTGACTGTCTCCAGCGTCAACAACCCTCGCAAGATGATTGATGCTGTTGTGACAACCCGCACAGATGACGAGGTCTGTTTGCATGTTTCATTGTTTCTTTTTTAACACAATGTTCTCTTTTAGGAAGATATTGACTCCAGAGCAATATTTACTGAATTTGCAGTTCCCTGTACGACACGGTAGAGGTACAGTGTAGAACGAATTCAGTGTTTGTTACTGTGAAGCGGCTTAAAGAAGTGCTTAGTTGTAGCCATAAACCATTGCGCTGCTTGTCGATGTCGAGGTGTCTTTGGGCAAGACACTTAACCCCAAATTGCTCCCATAGCTGTGCCTACTGTGTGTGTTAGTTACTCCTGATGAGGAGGTGGCACCGTAACGAGTTTCAAAGGTTGTGAAAAACCCCTGCTGCACAAAACACTGATCTGTCACTACGTTTTACACTGAGTGTCCACACTCTGCTAGAGTTTTAGGGCACTGAAGACGATAAATTAAAAAAACTTGTGTGGACCGATACGTTTGAAAACTCCGTGGTTACCTCGTAGTGTGGGCGGGTGTAAATGTGTACGCTTGGAGACGATGAGGTAGACACTAACGTTTGCTACTTGATTGGGTCTTAGCAGTCACAACGTGTCCTTCCCTAATTCCTCATGCCCCTATCACTTGACCCTGCCTTCATTATTGATTGACTCCCAGTGGTTAATTCAACATGGACAACTGATTACACACATTGCAGATCTTGTACTATATTATATATATATATATATATCTACTATACTATCAGCTTTTATGCAGTTCAATTCAACATATTATACTTCTACTACTGCTGACATGTTGTTATGGAATCAATTAACGAGTAGCTGTCTAGTGGCGTAATCAGCCCTACATCTGAAGTCATGGTTTGCAGCTTTGAGGAAGACGACCGTCACAAAACTGAATTTCCATTTCTAATCAATTGTTATTTTGTTCTGCACTACTATTGGGAAGTGAGAGACAACAAAACCAAGGGAACGAGTGAGAGATGTGTGTTGACTACATTTACTGACTTATGATCCAGTAGATCTTGATTTTTAAAGTATGCCTGTGTGCCTGTTGGTGTGTGCAGTCTTTCTTTGGACCAATACCTACTCAAACAACTTGATTGGTTATTAGTGCCAATGGTGCCAATCTGTTCAATACTTTGTTTATAAACATTGTAGGCTGGAATGTTGATTCCGTTTTGAGCAATTTGTTGCTGCATTAAAACATTTACACTTAAATTCTAAGTCTTGTCTGTTTGTCTGTCTCCAGGAGAAAAGAGAGAAACAGGTTTGGAACAAGAGGCGACAAATCCTCTACACTGTGGAGAAGGTAGGACGCGGACGGCTGTACATGTTGAGCTCATGTTCAAATGGCAGGAAACACTGCTGGGGCCTCTTTACAGAAACCATTTAAACTTTGTCATTGATTTAAATGTCCTGGCAGTCAAACTATACCCATTAATAGTAGTGGTGCAAAGGATAATAAACTCGCGGTTCAGATCGTGTCACAGATCGGATCAGCACTAAAGAAAAAGGGAAGTACCCATCATTGATGATGACGGATACAGATCCCTTTGTTTGATTATACAGCTGGTCTCCAAGGATTCAGACATCTTTTTTTTAAATTATATTTTGTCTAGGGGTGGGCACGTTAACGCGTTAATCTTGCGTTAACGCATCAATTAATTAACGCCGACAATTATTTTATCGCGCGTTAACGCAGGTTTAATTATTTATTTTATTATTGTAAAAGTGTGTTGCTCACAGGCTTTTATTTTGTAAAAGTCTGCTACTGATTGCTGCGGAACCGGAAAAGAAAGTCATTCGCGGTTTAACAAATATGGAGAAGAGTACGGAGATTTTAAATGGCCATTTTCAATTTAAAGTTCATAAAGACGGCGGAGTCGACAGAAACAAAGTCATATGTAACCACTGCCAAGATGAATTGTCTTATCACCGGAGTACTTCCAGTCTTAAATATCATTTAAATGCTAAACACACCGTTGATGCCAGCAAATCATACAACCGTATGGAGCGAGGCTTCGGCAGACCACGCTGCAGGGAGGAGATAAACCAAGGCAAGAGAAGCTAACCAATGCTACAGCGAAGTGGATAGCTACAGACTGCAGGCCGGTTAGTTAGGGTGACCAGACATCCTGTTTTCCCCGGACATGTCCTGCTTTTGAGACCTACAAAATGCGTCCGGCAGGGATTCCAAAAACGTCGGGATTTTGCTTCGTCGGATATTTGTGTTTCTCTGGATTTTCATAAACTAGTATTTACCCCTTACAAGTTTTGGAAATGGTATCTCCCTTACATTCCACCTTATTGCGTGAGCTCTGACAGAATAGAGAACAGTCATTGGTCGACCGATCTCAGGGTTGCCAGATACACGATAATTATCCTCCAAATTCAACCATGTTGAGCCTTTGGTACGATACTTCACCATCTCCAATCTGGCAACACTGAGCACCTTGCCGCCTCCACGAGTTCATTGTTGTTTGTGCGGCATGCTATAAACTACTACCAGCGCTGCCGCTCCCATAGCGCACTACGCGCTGTGCGTCGGGCACCAAGTCCTGAGGGGGCTCCACAAAATAGGCAACTAAAAAAATCCTCATAGTAATAATAATTATAATGCCGATATTATTTCAGTCTAGAAATATTAGGCACCTTTTAGGCATGTATATCACAAAACAGGCAGAACAAGAGAGATGTTTAATCTCAGCAACATTTAAAATAGAAGTGCGCTATACACTACTTTTTAATTAATTATTGCATTTTGCGTAAACAAATGCGATTAATCAGGGAAATCATGCGATTAATCGCGATTACAAATTGTAATCGTTGCCCAGCCCTAATTTTGTCAGTCACAAATCATTTTAATCGCTGTGCAGTTGGTAAACCATCAAACATGCAAGTAAAAGATTGTTTTATTCCAACTTGTCATTAGCATTCACTGTAGAAATTATTGGATAACCTGGACCACCCTCTTCACCACCTACTGCAGGGACAGCAGAGCACAACAGACTGCTTCAGCTCTGCTGTCACAAGGACAGATACAGGAGAATATTCCTGCCCACTGCTATTAAACTTTATAACTAGAAAATGCATTTCCTGCTGAAAATGCGTTGGAATGCTAACATCTAAAAGCTTGAGGCTGAAATATAAAAACTAAATAGCTGAAAATGTCTGGAAATAGCTATGAAATGATTAACTGAACATAGGTTTAAATAGTTGCCAACAGCTGAAATAGCCTGAAATTAGCTTAAAGGGGACATATTATGAAAATTCCACTTTTTTTAGTGCTTCTATACGTTAATTTGGGTATCTGGCATGTCTCCCAACACAAAAACGCTGGAGAAAAAAAACCTCACGCGGCTTGTTGTGGTTCCTCTATCAGAAACGATATGCTTGAGTGCGTCCAAAGGGATCACCACCAACGTCTACGTAGTTTTTGAAGCACGCCCATGTAGGGAGTCTGGCTACATGGCCTTGGACCGCCCCCCACCACAACTTTGCAGGTAAAGTTTATTTGAAAGTTGTGTTCATATTACAGACATGAGTCATCAAATAAGTCATCAAATACAACGATTTAATAAATAAACAAGGTTTAAATGCTAATTAATGGAGGTAAAAACGTTGCCCCTGCTTGGTCACTTACTGTTGTCAGATAACACTTTAGTTTACGGATGGAACTTTACCCATGTAGCATTTATATCTTAATGGCGTTCCCGTTACTTGCATTTAGACAAACACTTTCACAAACAGTAACTTACATAAACACACTGTATTTGCTACATACTCATACATGCACAAACTATTCACATACTCTAATCTCTAGCACCACTATGCTCTCAAAACCGCAAACAAGACTGAGACCTTAGCCAATGTACAAAAAAAAAAAAATGTAGAAGTGACATTCAGAAACATCCTGTTGAGCCCTAACTTCTCGAACTTGTTCGGGAGCCTCTTCTTGTTCAGGGTCTGACTGGTTCAAAACGATATGGTTGCACGACGCTATCTTCATCTGCAGTAGCCATATTTCTACAAAGGTAATGGCTAGCTGGGCAGGCAGCAGCTAGGCGAGCGCATCTCATGGAGGAGGGGAGAGGGGGGAGCTGGCTCATTAGCATTTAAAGGAACAGGCACTCAAAACAGGTTAATCTGTGGGGAGGTGTTTTTGACAGGGTAAAAAGGGTGCTGTTTGAAATGATTCTTGTGGTATTTTGACCAAAATATGTTACAAACATTTCATTAAGACCCCAAGGAACCATATCAACTTGTGGAAAAATGGGCATAATATGGGTCCTTTAAACATCTATACATATCAAAATGTAAAACTGGAAAAGATCAGCAAAACTGTATCTTCTAAATATTCAAAGATATGAATCACAATCCAAGAAATGAGAGAGAGGGGGGGGGGGGGGGGAAGTCAGACATGAGAACAAGAGAGGGAAAGAAATTGAGTCAGAAGGAGAAAGATAGAATAGAATATATATAGAATATACACTTTTATTAATCCCCCCAGGTTATTTCTCTTCTGCATCCTACCATATTATTATTAGGGCTGCAGGGGCTGCGGGTGAGAAGCAAAAGCAAACTAGAGTGCACTTGCTCTTGACACTTGAAACTGATGGGGAAACTAATGGGAGGATCGAACCTCACCCCAACCCTCACTGCAGGACCTCCCCCTCCCCTCCTGCCGCCTAAATAGAAAAAGAGAGGGAAAAACCAGGGTGAAGGATGGACGAGATCTAAACACTCAGTGCGTTTACTTGATGGTATAATTCGAATCTTGCTTTAGTCGGACTATGCTATCTTTTGGGTCATCTGCTATTATCCCAATATACATGGCAGTGAGTAATTCGAATCATTGGCCGAAAGCATGTCATATCCGATACGATAGGTGGCGCTGTTTTCATTACAACTCGTGGTGATACAGCCATTTCCGCTTGACCTCTTCACCACTACCAACAACAACCAACAACAACATCAACATTTCGAGAAAGAACCATGAACTTTAGTATGTTCAACTCCTTCAATACATTAAGCATAAATTCTGTCTGCTCTTCGGTCCAGAAATGTGTGGTGGCTCTTGTGTTCTCCATAGCGTTGTTTGTTTGTTTTCTGCCGGCCAGGCTCCCGGCTGTGACAACTTATCGTCTCTTTCGACTTCCGGGTCACGACATGGGAGGGAGGGGGGAGGAGGGCGGCGGGATCTCAAGCATGCGCAAAGACGCAAAGTCCAGTTCCTAATCCAATTCACCGTTACATGCCGCGATAGTCGAATTATCAACCGGATCGGATCGAGTTATCCAGGGGTGTTAATCGGATCGTAGTCGGACCGCACATAGTCGAACAAAGGTGTTTACATGAAACGGATAATTCGATTTCAGTCCGACTAAGCCAGTTATTCGAATGCATGTAAACACGGTCACTGAGTGGATTTTCTACATTTGTTAACCCTGTCAAGAAAACATGATCAAATCACCAAAATAGTCTAATCAATAGAGGAAAGCTTCAGCCTAACGCGCCGATATGTTTGTTGAGTTTGTGGCTTAAATGTGACCTGAGCAACTCTGAAGCTTGTTTTCCTCTGTGTGTGAGATCTGCCACTGATTAGCCTTACGTGAAACACCTGTGTAACTGAGAGGCAGACAGCTCTGAATCTGACGAAAGCAACCTGTCGAAACCTTTGGATTTGACAGAGAAACATAACTGATCCTAAAGGTGTCTACATTAGGAAATGCTCAAGGCTTTTGTGAACGTTTACATGTCCTTAAATATCTTTTAGGTATAGAAATGAGAGTTTAATCGCAGTTCAGAAAGTTTTCCTGTTTGCTTTAAAAAAGTTGAAATTGTCAGATTTTCAATGGAGATGATCTTTCAAAGGTGGACTTCTCCCCTCGTTAAGGGTTCTCTAGAAAATCTGGGAAACTGTTAGATTCCATTGTCACATGTCTACGACGAGCACAAGATTTCCTACTACTTTACCAGAAAATAATGCCTAAAGAGTAAGAATTCCGGCTGTAGTGACGATATACAAAAAAAAAATCCGCTTGATCCTAATGCATCTCTCTTCTCTAGCGATGATGTCACAGCTCTAGACTTCCCCACACACACACATTGAAAACTCCAGGAGGAGCGGAAAAACACAAAGCTAAAACGGGAACAGTTAAATAACTAGGAGCTATGAAAAGAAGCTGAATTATAAAGTTATAGCTAACAATTCTGTCAACATTTTAAACGTGGAAATGTGTCTTTAGCTGAATGTATGCCGATATTGTAAGGTTTTAAAGTTGAACAAGTTTAAGCGGATTTGAAGATTTCCACCATTGGATTCCATTCATTATTTATTACATTAACAAATTTAGCATTTGAAAAGATAACAAATATTTGAAAATATACAGTAATAGGTGAAGGCTATGTGAACATTAAAACAATTAAATAGCTGAATTTACTGAAGATACTGTAAGCTTTTTAAAGTTGAAGTTTTTATCCATAGGATCTGATGAATTTAAAATAACATAAGTATTTAAAGATACAACAATTTGAAACATTTGTAATATGTAAAGTCTTTCCCCTCTATTCCTGAATAAGCTGCATTTTTTAAAATATGTGAATGGTTTAAATAGCTGAATATATGAAGGACTAGAAGAGGGACAAAAAAGGTACGGAAGAAATGGAATAAGTTTATTAAAGCTTACAAGAAAAATAGTTGGACTGCTCTAGCCAGATCTCCCTGAAATTGAACAACATCAATAAACCTTTCACCGCATTTTCTTTATATACACTTTTCATGTATTTAAATTTTCATTTATTAGAGAATTTTAAAATCTAATATGGTCTGCTCTATTTTATTGTGACTTTTTCAATACTTAATATTAATGTTATTCGGTGTAGCTTGCAAAGCAGCAGGCTCATAGAGCCTTGCTGCTGCAAGCGCACTGACTATTGCCCTGCGGGCTTCTTCTTATTAATCAAAAACTTTGGTTAAGCGTACCGGCCACAGCGTTGCTCACATATACTTACAAAATACATCAAAACGTGCGGCCTGACCGGGAATCATGTGCATTTGAGTCTCAAAAGCTATGTGTTTATCAGGGAGCCAGATAGCAGGGGGTTTTCTGTAATGAGCCACTTGATCCTAAATCCATTTGTGTCACTCTTTGTGTTCCTTCTGTCCACCAGATGTATAGTATGCTGTTGGAGGTTCAAGACTTTGAGAAACGTTTTATCCAGGCGCCAGAAGAAGACAGGGAGGCTCTTCTGGAACAGCATAAATCCAACACAATGCAGCTGTGTAACACCCTCCGGGAGAAGGAGTGGGATGACAGGTTAGAGGGAGGGATCGATAAAAGGGATAAATAGGAATGCCTTAACTACATGAGCATCCTTATTCTTATTCAGTACATCTTGCAACTTCGTACAAAACCGCATTTAGGAGAAGTGTATTGTTTTTAAAGGCGCTGTATGAATCGTTATTATTATTATGACATAATTAAAATGGCTAAAAATGCAGATCTTCAGACTAATTATTTTTCTCTTGCTCTTCATTAGAGTGAGTGATGAGCAGTGTGTGATGATCATGTCAGTGAGGAAGGGCAAGCGGCTCATCTCCAGGCTCCTCGCCTTCCTTCCCTCACCCCAGGCCACCGCCATTGTCATGGCGATTTCCCGCAACCTTCCTGCCCTGGCCAAGAAGGACAAGCAAGACCAGGTAACACACAAATCCAGACAGTTCCAGGGAAAACACCAGTTCCTAACAGAGGCTATTTGCTTATCTGTTTTCTGACATCTCTTTATTTATTCTCACTATGTAGGAGATGTAGGCATTCACAGCAGTGTCTGTCAGTAAAATACATAAATGCATGATGTAAACTGCATTGAATATTTCAAACTTAGAATTTTTTTTCACTAGACTGTTACTGATGTGTTGGCGATATGTGTTACTGATTGGTATTTGCTGCATATCCAGTAATTTGTAAATACATTTCTTAAAATGTTACTTTCGTTTATTTTCTCATAAACTGCACTGAGCAAAGACTGGCTCATGTATCCCACAATTGTCTAACTTACATTTCTGAACAGTATTGGGATTTAATTTCTAATGATCTTTTCAAAAAAAATCTCCAGAACTGTTTTTTTGGTCCAACAGATAGAAACATTTTATCGTAATCAAACTTCCAATTAAAAAAGGCAGGCCTTCTGTTGAGATCCTTAATCAGTTGACTTAAAATTGCCTTGAGTTTGTTTTTGTTTTTAATTGGCTCCAGCTGTGACATTTGTCACCAGGTTACACACACTTTCACTTGTTAAAACTAGGGCTGTGAAACGATTAACATTTTTAATCGAGTTAATCACAGGTTTTTGTGGATTAATCATGATTAATCACATATTACCGATATTCTCGGTATATTTTGTGAGAACATAGAGATTTATGACAAGACGGATATATACATTTATACATTCTTCTATACAATGGTGCTGCAACTCAGCAGTTATTTAGCAGTTTTCTTCCATATGGAACATTAATACATCTTCATCCTAAACAGAATGTTTAACCCTCCTGTTACCTTTCGGGTCAATTTGACCCCATTCAATGTTTAATGTCGGTGTTCTTTGGGGTCAATTTGACCCCAGACTGTTTTTCACTGTGTCAAACATATAAGAAATATCAACTTTTTTATTTATTTAAAGGGCTATTTAGGTAGTCAACAAACAAACATATAGTACCTCACACTTAAACTTGGGAAGCAATATTAATTCTAATAATTTTCTGGAGGTTTTAATTGCTGGGGTCAAATTGACCCCGAGGGTAAAATATGTTAGTAAAGGTAACAGGAGGGTTAAACAGACCATTTTTCTCTTGTTTGTCAACCATTAACTCCACCATGATACAATCTAAAGGCCTCTAGTCTTCCTCTAGCAGCTGCTGAGGCAAACTGACTGTGTGGGTTTTCTTAATGAACTGGGCCGTGATGAAAGGGACGGCGGGGACACCGCTGCAAAGCTGAAACCTCACCGACACGGACAGGTGGACAGATTGACAAGTGACTTTTTTTTTGCTCGGTCCCGATGTGCGCGCACGGAGCTCTGTGGCGCGCGAGACGGAGATCGATAAGTGTTAATGCAACGCGAAGAGACAGAAATGACATGCTGCTGTGGAGATACGATCAACAACAGATGTTTAATAAAAGAACAAAGACGTGCGATAGAGAACATGTCAGGGGCGGGCCAATCTTTTTAATGTCATGCGATCTACCAACACGACGCCGCGATCGACTGGCGGGTCGCGATCGACGTGTTGAGACCCCTGATCTACAGGAAGTAAAAGTCGTAACAAGGTTTCCGGAGGTGAACCTGCGGAAGGATCATTACCGATGAACAGACCGTCTGCATGAGAGCGGACAGAGTTCAGATTGAAGTGGTGGATTGGAAGCTCATTTTGCAAGTGACTTTTTTTTCGTCCCGACGACCAACAACAGACTGATTGGAAGCTCATTCTGCGCATGCGTTAAATGCGTAAAAAAAAAAAAAACTAGTTAAACCTGTAATTGAATTAACTGAGTTAACGCGTTATTTTTCACAGCACTAGTTAAAACGTGTTCAAATCAGTTTATTTGTATAGCCCATTTTCACAACTTACAAATTTGTCTCAGAGTGCCTTACAATCTGTACATATAAACATCCCTGTCCCAAAACTTCACATTGGATCAGGAAAAACTCCTAAACAACCCTTCACGGGGAAAAAAAGGGAAGAAACCTTCAGGAGAGCAACAGAGGAGGATCCCTCTCCAGGATGGACAGGTGTAATAGATGTAATGTCTACAGAAGGAATCATTATACACAAATTAAAACACAGTAACGGCACAATCAATGAATATGACAGTGTCTGAATAGTTGGTAGTAGGCATATTCCACGATCGAGACCTCCACGATCCATCAGGCAGATGGAGGAGTGGGCGGAGTCTCAGCAGGGCCATGGCATAGTTGGTGGTAGTCATATTCCACGATCCAGACCTCGATGATCCATCAGGCAGATAGGATCTATGACGAGACGTGAAGTCAAAAGGACTCCGGGGAGAAAGCAGAGTTAGTAATGTGTGATTGAGAGATGAAAATGCATCCACAAGGAGGGAGAAAAGAGGAGAGAGGTGCTCAGTGCATCCTAAACGTCCCCCAGCAGCCTATAAGCCTATAGCAGCATATCAGGGGGCTGGACCAGGTGAACCTGATTCAGCCCTAACTATAAGCTCTGTCAAAGGAAAGTCTTCAGTCGACTCTTAAATGAGGTGACTGTGTCTGCCTCCCGGACTGAAGGTGAAAGCTGGTTCCATAAGAGGAGCTTGATAACTGAAGGCTCTGGCTCCCATCCTACTTTTTAAGACTCTAGAAACTACAAGTAGCCCCACATTTAGTGAGCGCAGCTCTCTAGTGGGGCAATATGGTACTACAAGCTCCTTAAGATATGATGGCGCATCACCAATCAAGGCTTTGAAGGTTAAGAGAAGAATTTTAAATGTGATTTTACAGGGAGCCAGTGCAGAGCAGCTAATGCAGGAGTGATGTGATCTCTTTTCTCAGTGTTGGTGAGAACACGAGCTGCAGCATTCTGGATCAACTGGAGGGACCCAAGATACTTATTAGAGCAGCCTGATAATATGGAGTTGCAGTAATCCAGTCTAGAAGTAACGAACGCGCGAATAAATTTTTCTGCATCTTTTTGAGACGAGATGTGCCTGATTTTTTTAACATTACGTAGATGAAATAATGCAGTCCTTGAGATTTGCTTTGCGTGGGAGTTAAAGGACAAGTCCCGATCAAAGATAACGCCGAGATTCTTTACAGTGGTGTTGGATGCTAGAGCAATGGCGTCTATAGAAACCACATCACCAGGTAATTGATCTCTGAGGTGCTCAGGGCCGAGTAAAATTACTTCGGTTTTGTCTTAACATCAAGAAGTTGCAGGTCATCCATGTTTTTATGTCTTTAAGACATGCTTGAATTTTACTGAGTTGGTTGGTCTCCTCTGGTTTGATCGATAGATATAATTGAGTATCATCTGCATAACAATGAAAGTTTATTGAGTGTTTCCTGATAATATTGCCCAAAGGAAGCCTGTATAAGGTAAATAAAATTGGTCCAAGCACAGAACCTTGTGGAACTCCGTGACTAATGTTGGTGGTTATCGAGGCTTCAGCGTTTACAAATACAAACTGAGATAGATCTGATAAATAGGATTTAAACCAACTTAGTGCGATGCCTGAAATGCCAATCGACTGCTCCAGTCTCTGTAACAGGATGTCATGGTCAATGGTGTCGAATGCAGCACTAAGGTCTAACAAGACCAGTACAGAGATGAATCCTTTATCTGCTGCCATTAGGAGGTCATTGGCAATTTTCACCAGTGCTGTCTCTGTGCTGTAGTGTTTTCTAAATCCTGACTGAAACTCCTCAAATAAACTATTATAATGTAGAAAGTCACACAACTGTTAAGACCCCTTTTATATTCAGCTTATATAACATCTAACATATTGTGATTTAGAAATTGCGTGTTTAAAATGATTAATCTTTATCTATACAGGATTGATGTCATCTCGATTTGGATATACATTAACATTTTGGATTTAGTGTTTATTAAAGATGTTTCCTTCCCTCATGAGTCTATAAATGTGCTTGCGGTTTCATGTCACAGGGTTTTTATATTTACTTTAAAATGGAGGTGGGAAGCCATCTCAATCCTGCTGCTCTCTCATGATCATGACATTGTAACAAACAGTCGAAACAAAAGCCACACAGTAAATTAATACAATTGAGACTGTCAGGTGAGCCAGCCTGCAGCCATTATAAAACTCTGGGAAACCCTGTACTTGTCTTGTGTCACATGATTAAAAACGGTACTGTGTTACAATCTGATGTAATCGGACAAATGAATTGTATCTGCACTGTAAGGTTTAATCTATTAAATGATACTTAAAGACATCAATGTTCTATAGTTAAGAGGTATTGATGTTTGTCTTGTTTTGCAGTTTCTAATTTTATCACTAAAACATGTCTCCTACCCAATGGAATAAACTCTGAAATGCTCAGAACTTCCTGCTACCAGCAGCTGGCTTTTATCCTCAGTCTCTGCTCTCCCGTTCAGGTGCTGTGCTGGTTAGTGGAGCCGGTTTCCGCAGTGATTCAGTCATTGTCAAGCTCCGCCCTTACAGACTTGTTACAGGAGCTTCAGGGCAGTGAGGGCCAACTTGCTACAGTACTGCACAACAAGGTACACACACACACACACACACACACACACACACACACACACACAGCAGAATGATAGAAATACTGCTGAAGATGATCAAGAGAAATGGGAGGCACGGAGCAAACGCCAACAAAGCACCAAACATACACACAATGTTTGTTTCTGTCTAGTTTGGTGTGACACTGCTGTACCTGATCCTGAGTGAAGGAGAGAGGATGCAGAGCTCTGATCCTAACTGTCAACTCATGGATGACAATCGATGGTAAGCTGTTGGAGTGTCAGTGGTGTTTTCATGTTTCCTTTTCTTCACACTATGTGCGCACACACACACACTATGCACACACACACTTACACTTCTGCTGACCATCACCTTTCCTTCCAGGACTGAGTTGGTGTTTTCAGTGACGAGGGAGTTGCTCAGCGTCCCCAACTCATCCCTCTCTCCTCCCCTCTTCACACCTCCAAACCTGCTCTCCCTTTTCTCACGCTACGTGGATCGGCAGAGGCTGGAGCTGTTACAGGACAAGCTACAGTGAGTGCCATCAACAATAACTGGCATGTTGCTTTGTTTGTAAGTTGCAGCGTGTGTTGTAAATCATTTTGATGGTTTTTTAGGATATTTGTTATTTACTGGTCACATACAGATCTTGTCAGAGAAAACCGCTGCTTGAATGAACATATTATTTCACTGTTGCAGTAACACGATGTGCACACATATCAATATAAACATAATTACTAATAATTTGTTCTTTTCCCTCACAGGATCACTTCTTTCTCCAGTTAGAAGTTACAACAGACCAGATGCAGTTCTTTCTTTTTGTGCGGTGTGTGTGTGTGTGTGTGTGTGTGTGCATTGTGCGTGTGTATGTGCTCTAGAGATGAATCCCTTGTGGATTGAATTTTAATACTGAAGTATCTCTCGTGTGCGTGCGTGCATGCGTGCGTGCGTGTGTGAGTATGACGACTAAAATGAAATCTGCATTTTTAAATATCTTGTTTACGATTATGCCTGTGATGAACCTTCAAATTAAAAAGTATTTCTATTTGTGGTGTTTCAGTCCAATCTTACAGTGCTAGAACCAAATGTGTGATGCATTAAGTAATTCACTTCTAACATTGTCACACTCACAATGGACATTTTATTTATTTATATATATATATACAGGACTGTCTCAGAAAATTAGAATATTGTGATGAAGTTCTTTATTTTCTGTAATGCAATTAAAAAAACAAAAATGTCATGCATTCTGGATTCATTACAATTGAACTGAAATATTGCAAGCCTTTTATTCTTTTAATATTGCTGATTATGGCTTACAGCTTAAGAAAACTCAAATATCCTATCTCTAAATATTAGAATATCATGAAAAAGTATACTAGTAGGGTATTAAACAAATCACTTGAATTGTCTAATTAACTCGAAACACCTGCAAGGGTTTCCTGAGCCTTGACAAACACTCAGCTGTTATAAATCTTTTTTTTACTTGGTCTGAGGAAATATTAAAATTTTATGAGATAGGATTTTAGAGTTTTCTTAAGCTGTAAACCATAATCAGCAATATTAAAAGAATAAAAGGCTTGCAATATTTCAGTTGATTTGTAATGAATCCAGAATGCATGACATTTTTGTTTTTTTAATTGCATTACAGAAAATAAAGAACTTTATCACAATATTCTAATTTTCTGAGACAGTCCTGTATTGTAATCATTTTGAAACCGCGTTCAGACAAACAAAAGCTGATTCGATGTCCCCTACATACAACAAATGACATGGAAAACCCATGTGGTTGATAGAACTGACGAGTTTATTTACTCAAGTCTTGTTTTATGCATGGTGACCCCTTTAACTGGATTATCCATCAAATGATTCCATGGCTGGCCTTACTACTTTGTGTTTCACAGAGTCGGCATACCCAGATGTTTTCTAATAAAAGTACATGTTGAGTTGTTTATACTTTTTCAAAATTGATTGTTTTTTAAATGGACCTATTTGAAAAAGCTATTCATCAAATGGAAATACGACCGTGAATGTAGTAATGCGTAAGACGTTTATGTCGTGGATCTTTCAGACATCCATCCATCATCAATACCGCTTCATCCTCATTAGGGTCGCGGGGGCGCTGGAGCCGATCCCAGCTGACATAGGGCGAAGGCAGGGGACACCCTGGACAGGCCGCCAGTCCATCTCAGGGCACACATAGAGACATACAACCATTCACTCTCACATTCACACCTATGGGCAATTTAGACATCAATTAACCTGAGCTGCATGTCTTTGGACTGTGGGAGGAAGCCAGAGAACCCGGAGAGAACCCACGCTGCCACGGGGAGAACATGCAAACTCCACACAGAAGGACCGCCCCGACCGGGAATTGAACCCACGGCCCTCTCGCGGGGGCAAGACGTGGATAGTGGGAATTCACTGACAGCCAATGAAATTGCAGTATTATCTACGCTGTCCAATGTCCTGAAAAGCCACATTTGGACGCGGGTTCGAGACTCAGTTGGGCTGTTTATCAAGAAAAGTGTTCCCTACTTTGCTATTTTTGGAGTGTCACTTTATCCCAGTGGCAGACAGATTATATCAGTACTTGACTTATTTATTTATAACCTATATGTAACATATTAGTTTTCTTCTCATAAACATTTGAATTGCAATTACTTAAATTAAATATGTCTTGACTGTTCACTAAAATGATTCACATATTAATGACACATGTAGACATTAGTCCATGAAATATATTTATTCACAACAAGGACAGTAAATATTGAACACACAGGCCATAGTGCAAGGTCACACAAACAATAAAAACAATAAAAATAGTAAAACAAATATAATTTATATCATAAAAGAATGTAATTATTAAAATAAGAAAAGATATATACATGACAAAACACTGCCCATCTCTCTTATTTGCTCTTGTCAACGGCCCATCTGTTTTTCCCGTCTCATAGAAGGCAGATGCCTTGAACTCTCTCCACGTCATCTCCTTCTCCATGCCCTGGTCTCTGTACAGGGAAAATACTTTGGCAGGACAATAAACGTACTTCCCTGCTACCCCCGGGAACCCGGTGTGAATGTGAGGGCTGTTTGGGCCCTGCTTCAGTCCCATCCCACAAAAGCGACACCTTGGACCAGTGTTCTGGGGTTCTGTGCTGGGATTCAGTTCTCTTCCTCTTCTGCTGGCCTCTCTCCTCCACCCTTTTCTTTGTGGCAGACAGTTCCTGCTGAAAGAACTGTGTTCCTGCAAAGTCATTAAATGGCATTTTGGGTTTGTCAGACCCTCAGCACCGTAAGCTTTAAAAACTTTAGTGGAGCAGTACAAGTATCTGCTGGTAGAAGAAGTGGATGGAGTAACCATCATTCTCATACCTGGACTTTGGCTGACCACAGGAAAGGCACGTTTTTGTCTGCTTCTTTGAAGCCACTGGTTGTTGTTGTTGCTGCTGATGCTGTTGTTGCTTTTCAATAATATTTTGCACAATTTGCTCAATAGAGGCTTTAGTGAGGGTCTGACTAGGTGGAGGTGGGTTCACGACTGCAACAGGCATTGTTACAACCGGCACCCGGGTCGTCTCGCTGCCCTTTGTCAGAGCGTGCCAGAGTTCCTGCCGCTCTTGCAGTTTTTCGGGGCTGGTGTTTAAAGACGAGCTGGTGTTCAGTAATTTGCAGAGGTGTTTAACGTATTGTAAGATGTGGTGTTTCGTTGTTGGGTGGAGCATGTTGTTTGGGTCTGTGCAAGAGTTGTGAACTAGAGCAGCATAGTCCTGGTGCACTAGCTTGAGCATGTCCTTCATGCCACGGTGTTTATTGAGCAGGTTGTCAATAGTTGCCTTCATGGGGGCCGGCCACCGCTTGTGGTCCAACACAAACACTCTCCCCCCTGTCTTCACAGGTCCAGTGCGAGCAGCAGTCGGCGAGGACAGCAGCGGCAGAGACGGCCGACATGTTTCTACGAAGACAAAGACAAAGGATACAATAAGTTATTCAGATCTACAGAAGGGGAAACCTCCTGAAAATGAATATGATTAAAATTCAGTTCCTACTAACTAAAGTCTGGTCCATTACTATGCCTGTGTGTTTGATGTTACCTGGATCTGTCGGAGGCCCGGGAGTCACGTCTGGTTTGACAGCAGCAGAATCCACAGGAGGGCGTGGAGGAAACTGGAACAGCTTCTGTGGTGCCATGAAGAGTGAGGATGACTGGACAGTAGGCACGCTGCTTTGAGGAGGTGGATTCAGGGCCGGGGGGGCAGAGTCCGACTTGGTCCTGTGCTTGTCCCAGTCCACAGGAACTGGGCGGCAACCAGGCTCAACGTACTGCAGGCCAAACTTTTCTCCAGTGTCGGTGCTCGAGAGATGAAGTGCTGGATACTTCATCTGTCCCAACACCCGTTCGGAGGCTGCGTTGAGCTGGGCCATCAATGCAGGATCAAAGACGGCTGGGAGGTGAACGCCCGGCTGCTGCAACGGAAAAACCTTTGTTTGTTATTTATACTTTGACAGTACACAAAAACTGCTGTTAGTAAAGGCAGAAAGTATCTTTACTTCACCTGCTTTGTTCAGCCAAATCCAATCAATCAGACTGTTTGTAACATGATTACGTACAGAGTATATTTCATTCATACACATGTGTTCATGTTGCAATGGGTTAATATTCAGGAGCCAGTCATCACTATGTCACCAAGGCAGGGGAAGCACCTTGACTTCAAACACACAGCAAACACATGCCAACAGGTGTTAGGAGCACAGCAGTTTCTTGTCATGCACATCAGAAAACAAAGATGGATACGTACCCTCATCAGGACCGGAGTCCATTCATCGTCACGAGGACAACAGGCGGAACACCAAAAGACAAACAGGACCAGAACACGGTCGACACCAGACGAGTCCTGCTGCATGTGGGAGAGGAACTCATGGTCCCAGTTGTGTCGGTCGGCAGCACGGTGCTCTGGGTTAAAGACCTCTTTCTCGTCGTCTGGCAGATGAGGAGGATGACGAAGATGCAGAAACAGCTATAAAACACACACAAAACAATATCAAATATGCTGAATAGAATACAGGATTAATAGCAAATCGTCTGAACTGTAAACGATTGTGAATCTTCAGGGAGGGGAAACAAAGAAATAAAAGAGAGCACATGTATACTCACAGCTCTGCACATGTTGCTTTGAAGGAGAGATGCTCAGCATCATCCTCTCCAGCTCTTCATCTTCATCCATCACTGTGATGCAAACAAACAAGTTAGAAAGAAAGAAAGAAATATCTTCTTGCATTTGTGCTTGTATGACTTGCATGTAGATCCCTGACAAGACACCAGACTCACCAATGGCTTCAGCAGGAGCATGTGAGGCGTGTGACATCACAGGTGAGGCGTGTGACATCAGAGGGGAGACAGTGGGTGGCTGCAGCTTCTTCTTCAGGTAGAGTTGTAGCTTATGCATCTTTGTGCCTGCAGTGCAGTTCTTCTTCTTCAGGATGAAGGATGCATAGCCGTCCTCCCTGCTCTCCCAGACCTCTCGCCAGGTGCTGTAGGCACGAGTCCCAAAACCCACCAGCTGGTCATCCTCCGATGCTGCTGCTGTCACAACTGGCTTGTGTTCCTCATAGTTGAGGAGAGACTGGATTCCTCCAAACATGAGGGAATAGTTGAGAAAGGACAGGAGGCTGTCCTTGTTGTGCCCCGCTGCCATGAACACTCCTGCAGCTTCCTCTCTTTGCTGGTTCCTGATGAGGTAGATGGTGTATCAAATGTCATTCTCCAGAAGCCAGCGGAAGGAATGAAACAGCCATTCTCCCAGGGTAAAACACATGTCTGCTCATCTCTCCTGTTATGAAAAAGAGTAGAGTATATTAGTAAGTATATTAATACGCTATAGACAGGCATTGTTTCCAAACAATATAGTTTCTGAACCTTAAGTCCTTTGTTGAGGCACACTATTTACATGTCAGTGGCAGGCAGGCAGGCAGGCTACCCCCCATCTCCTGTGCCCTGAACATCTTGTGGAAAAGTACATGGAGGTGAACTCCCCCCACCCATCTCCTGTGTACATGGAGGTGAATTAACACCCCCCCCCACCCCCCCACAGTCATGTGACTCAAGTAACAATTAAGTGTGAAGTGTCTTATCAAGAAAGGATCTCCATTCCCTTGTGACCATCCCAAAAATACCTGCATCAGACTATGAGTATACTTTTATATATACACCGTATCACATTCTGCTGTTCTCTGTTTTAACAGTGGTGGAGAAAGTATACAGAACTTCTACTTCAGTAAAAATATAAATATTAATACCACCACATGGTGGTCCTGCATTAAAAAATAAATAAAAGTAAAAGTTACAATTACTTACTACTATGTTTTAATATGCTGCTGGTCGTTTAATCTATAATTACACCTTTATTAGTTGAGTGTAATACATGTGGAGCAGTTAATATACGTGATATGTTAAAGTAAAGCTTCATCAGTCACGTTAACCGAGGAGAAGTGCGCGTTTAGTGAAGTGACGGGAGTCAATAAAAAGAGAAACTCCGTGACTCCGTGACTCCCTGTTTAGAGTTTACCGTTCCTTCACAGCGTGTATGTAACGTAATATCCACAGTATTGATATGGTCATGTAACGTCATATCCACTGTATTGATATGGTCATTCCGACAGCATTATTTATTTAATGATGTCGCGTTAACTTCCCGTTTCAACAGCGCAAGAAAGTCACATACACGGAGAAACCAAACTGAAAAAACACAACCAACTTTACAGTGCGAACAAGAGACTGTCAAGACTAATTTTCATTACATGTTAGTTCATTGTAATAAGTTAGAACGACTTACTGCTTGACGTAACGGTGGAGCTCCAGAGATCCGTATGTGCAGTCGGTCCTTCTCACAGCAGACTGAATGAGACGGAGGAGGGGGAGGAGCGGGAGGAGCTTCACTCTGAAAACAGCGCCACTGAGCTGCGAGTGGCCAGAGATATATTACATCGGCGATTTTAGACACCGCCATAGAGAATGAATGGGAAGCTGTTTAGGGCCGTTTAGCTAAAGAATCCCCGGTGCCCGGGCGACAGTGCTAGCCACTACACCACCGTGCAGCCCACGTTGTAATATTGTATTGTACATTGTATTATGAAATAAAACAGCAGAATGTTTTTATAATCTTATCTACCATTGCCAGAATTTACATAAATAAAAAGGCTTCAGTACAAATTCATGAAAGTAAATACAAATTTATATTCTCTGATTATGATATTAATATAAAATAACCCCACTTGTGCATCTGCTCCAGTAAGTACAGGGGATTAAATGTGTTTATGCTTCCAGAGTGTGTCAGTAGCCGACACCTCAGTTAGACATATAATCTTCACCTGAACTAAAACTGAGAGCGTACTCAATTTACAGCTAGACATTACGCAAATTACGTATGTAACTATGGTTCTATGAAACCTTCCTGATCGCCAGAGGCGGTGCTTAGCACTGGATATCTTCCGTCTTGCGCATAGCAGGTCGAGTATTAATAACGACAGTCACCTGTGACCTCGGATGACCCCGCCCACCGGGTATAAATTCCGGTGTCATCCCGAGATCAGTCCTACGGAATTTTCTCGCGAACTCACGAGATTCCGAGTGACCAAGAACTCTGGCGGTCATCCAGGATTCATAGAACCATAGTTACATACGTAACTTGCGTTCTATTTCATCCTTCCTGACCGCCAGAGGCGGTGCTTAGCACTGGATGACTTATATCAACAGAGTCACGAGGAATCCCAAGGAAACTACCTCGTATGACTCAAGCAGAGGATCTGGACGGAGAAACACCTGCAATGCATGGAGGGTGTTCCCGTTCACTGTAGTCTCTGGTGAATGTGCTCAACGATGCCCCTGAGGCTGTTGCACATATATGCACCTATATTCCCTACGGGCATACCTCTCGGGGTCGCCCATGATGTGGGAACGCTGTTGGTAGAACAACCCCCTGCTCTGGATGGCAGAGCATGGACGTTCACCACCTATGCACAGGCAATGGCCTCCACTATCTAGTGCAGTGGTCGCCAACCCGTCGATCGCGATCGACCGGTCGATCTCGGAGACGTTCCCTGTCGATCTCCAAAATAAAATGAAAATAAAATCAGAAACACATTGTTCCTCGTTCTCGAACATTTTCTGAAGTGTCTTCTGAAACGTTTTCTTCCTAACTGGAAGATCGACGTCAGAAAAGATCTCCACCTGATTTTAATGAACGCCTGAAAGCGGGTTCTCTGACAGCCGTGTTGTCAGCTGTGCTCCCCGAAAGAGGGGAGCGTACCACAAGTGAGGCGCAGGGGAAATGCAGAAAGACCTTTATTCATAACTTTACATATTACACAAGTTCAAAGTACAAGGACATACAACTACGTCATCAATAAATAAATGTTGTAATGCCTGTACCTTAGTGTAAATGTTTACGTTACGGCATTTACAGGTTACGCCTGCGCATGCGCAACTGTCGAGATTATTGGCGATTTGCCAGGTTTTACCTCCGTGAGATCGGCTTTTCTGCTTTTGTCCTTCAAAACAAAGCTCAACATTGAGCTTTTTTTCTTGTCTGATAATCTGGTTTACTTGAAAGTGATTGCAATTATATTTATTCTATTATTTGAAAAAGCACAGATGCAGGAGTCACAAATGGTGATTCTCATATTTATTATTATTATAATTATTTAAATCTGAGGATGTCTTTAGAGCTGATGTGAATGTATTCACCAATGGGCTGACTTCAGAACCAGTCCCAGATGATAAAACTTTCATGAATACCACATTTGCCCCGAAAAACTCGTCAGTGAAGTTGAGAAAATCACCAAATCAAAGACCAGGAGCTGGATTACTGACAGCAGCTCACAGACGGCCTCAGACTGTCTGTCTGTGCTTATGAACTAACTACAAGCTCACAGACAGAGGTCAGTCACAATTCAATTCAATTCAGTTTATTTGTATAGCCCAATTTCACAAATTACAAATTTGTCTCGGAGTGCTTTACAATCTGTACACATAGACATCCCTGCCCCAAAACCTCACATCGGACCAGGAAAAACTCCCAAATAACCCTTCAGGGGAAAAAGGAAGAAACCTGCAGGAGAGCAACAGAGGAGGATCCCTCTCCAGGATGGACAGATGCAATAGATGTCATGTGTACAGAAGGACAGATTTAGAGTTAAAATACATTCAATGAATATGACAGAGTGTATGAATAGTTCATAGTAGGCATATTCCACGATGGAGACCTCCACGATCCATCAGGCAGATAGGATCTATGCCGTCTCATAGGGTCCGATGACCCCATGAGACGTGAAGTCAAAAGGACTCCGGGGAGAAAGCAGAGTTAGTAACGTGTGATTGAGAGATGAAAATTCATCCTTAAGGAGAGAAAAAAGAGGAGATAGGTACTCAGTGCATCCTAAAACGTCCCCCGGCAGCTATAAGCCTATAGCAGCATATCAAGGGGCTGGACCAGGGCAAACCTGATTCAGCCCTAACTATAAGCTCTGTCAAAGAGGAAGGTCTTAAGTCTACTCTTAAACGAGGTGACTGTGTCTGCCTCCCGGACTGAAATTGGAAGCTGGTTCCATAAAAGAGGAGCTTGATAACTAAAGGCTCTGGCTCCCATTCTACTTTTTAAGACTCTAGGAACTACAAGTAGTCCCGCATTTAGTGAGCGTAGCTCTCTAGTGGGGCAATATGGTACTACAAGCTCCTTAAGATATGATGGTGCATCACCAATCAAGGCTTTGTAGATTAAGAGAAGAATTTTAAAAGTGATTCTTGATTTTACTGGGAGCCAGTGCAGAGCAGCTAGTGCAGGAGTGATGTGATCTCTTTTCTTAGTTTTAGTGAGAACACGAGCTGCAGCATTCTGGATCAACTGGAGGGACCTAAGAGATTTATTAGAGCAGCCTGATAATAAGGAGTTGCAGTAATCCAGTCTCAAGTAACGAACGTGAACCAATTTTTCTGCATCTTTTGAGACAAGATGTGCCTGATTTTTGAAATATTACGTAGATGAAAGAATGCAGTCCTTGAGATTTGCTTTACGTGGGAGTTAAAGGACAAGTCCCGATCAAAGATAACGCCAAGATTCTTTACAGTGGTGTTGGATGCCAGGGCAATGCCGTCTACAGAATCCACATCACCAGATAATTGATCTCTGAGGTGCTCAGGGCCGATTAAAATTACTTCGGTTTTGTCTGAGTTTAACATCAAGAAGTTGCAGGTCATCCATGTTTTTATGTCTTTAAGACATGCTTGAATTTTACCGAGTTGGTTGCTCTCCTCTGGTTTTATCGATAAATATAGTTGAGTATCATCTGCATAACAATGAAAGTTTATGGAGTGTTTCCTGATAATATTGCCCAAAGGAAGCATGTATAAGGTAAATAAAATTGGTCCAAGCACAGAACCTTGTGGAACTCCGTGATTAACGTTGGTGGTTATCGAGGCGTCATCGTTTACAAATACAAACTGAGATCGATCTGATAAGTATGATTTAAACCAAATTAGTGCCGTGCCTGAAATGCCAATCGACTGCTCCAGTCTCTGTAACAGGATGTCATGGTCAATGGTGTCGAATGCAGCACTAAGGTCTAACAAGACCAGGACAGAGAGGAGTCCTTTATCTGCTGCCATTAAGAGGTCATTTGTAATTTTCACCAGTGCCGTCTCGGTGCTGTGGTGTTTTCTAAATCCTGATTGAAATTTCTCAAATAAACTATTATGATGTAGAAAGTCGCACAACTGATTTGCGACCACTTTCTCAAGGATCTTGGAGAGGAAGGGGAGGTTAGAGATCGGTCTGTAGTTAGCCAACACCTCTGGATCACAGCCATCACACTGACTGGAGTCACATGACTTGATGGCATTATGATGAGAGCTGAACTTACATGAGTTGCACTGACTGATCATGTTGTCAGTGTCGTGTTGTAATGTAAATAAATACAACATTTATATTGGTAGTTCATCCAGCTGCTCATTGAAATGTGTTTTTTCTTGTTCATATTGTGTGTGGTGAACAAATATCTTACTTTTTATATTGCACTTAAATTCTGTGTTCCTGGTCTCATCAATTTGAAAGCTGGACCAATGTGTTTTGATTTCATTCAATTAGAATTAGGCCAAATAAAAAGCCTCAAGTCATAAGTCCAGTCTGGACCGTCGTTTTCTCTCAACGCCTCAATAGGTAGATCTTGCCGGTCATGAAGGTGGAGGTCAGTGATCTTGGGCTCAAAAAGGTTGGTGACCACTGCTCTAAGCTAACAACTTCACAGTGATGACAGATGTTGTATTTGTTGTTGTTTGTTATGCTGCCCACAAGTAGCCAACATTTGAATGCAGCTTAACGGACAACCACTGCTGAGAGAGCAATGAATAGGTCGAGAATGGTTATTATATTTTTCATGTCAGTATACTATCATGTATTATTAGTCTACTCCTTATCCTGTCCTTACTGTACAATTTCAACTCAAATTTAAGTCAAGTATATCGACCTCTATTGACCAACCATCAACATACGCTGATTCACATTTAAGTATTACATTTAAAGACAATAAGAGATAGATAAATATTTATTTTATTTTATTAAGTCGTTGTGCTTTTTGTGTTCCGGTGGGGGAGTTTAGTTTATCACAGTCATTGTGTGCCTTCTTCCCGATATGTAATCCTAGAGATGATTAGTATGAAAGACCCTGGCATTACAGGCAAGTATGTTCCACCACAGGAATCAGTTGACATTAAGGTCTTCCCATAGGTCATACAAATGGTCAGACAAGATGATAGACATATATACATACTTGTGCATGAAATTCCAAAAGCTGGTCTGCAGTCAATGCGGGTTGAACTAGCACAGTGCTCACGACGAGACTCACTGCCTTTACAATAGAATTGTTTAGAAAGGACCGGTGGTTCTCCTTTTCTAAAGGACCCCAAAAAGGATCTTGGAGGACCACAGACAAGCTCCCTGCAGACCACCTTTTGAGCCTCAGAGTCAAAGCCATCCTCACACACTGAGGCCCAGCCCTGATCAGACTTCACCTCCACACTGCCTTGGCAATTACCTAATGACCCAACAAGCTGCACAGACTCTGAAAACAGACAGAGAAATAAAGATGTACCATTAAAAATAAATCGGTGTTTTTGCCGAAAATGATTGCTGCGCTGACATGAGTACGTTTGTGTAGTTTTGACCATACAAGCTGTTGGGATGAACATGGAAGCTGTGTTCCAAAGTTTGCGAAACACCTTCCGCCTAACAAAGATAGACCAATTAAAGCTCAGCAAACCGGCCTGTCTAGCTTTGGATTTGTCCATATGCTTAAGTGGCATTCCAGGAGCAGAAATTGTTGTTCTACATTTAAAGAATTGAGAAGCTGGTGTCATTTTTTAACGGAGCTAAATGTTTATTTAGGGAGTGGGCAGGGCTTAACAAATGGGATCAAGGATTCAACATGTTCCACCGTGGGGTAAATCAATAGAAACATGTTTCGCAGTTGATTTCAGGAGTTTAAAACTAGAATTTGCATGCCAAACCTTAAACCTATGGTCACAACCGCTGTACTTTCTATGTTTGAGGGAATACCAAGGCAACATGTCTAGATTATGGTCATGCTTAAATTCATTACTAAATCATACGTATACCTATTCCATGAAATTTACATGAAAATGTTTTTATAATAATGTTCATAATTTTCCTTCCTGATACACAGACCTGAATAAAAGACTAAACTGAAAGAACAACGACTCTGCTAAGCCCAAACTGCCTCAGCAGTCAACAGTACTCACCAGTTAACTGGCTCTGATGTCTTTCTTCTGGTTTAAGACTGGAGATCTCTGTCGTCAGCAGAAGAAAATACCCACATACGTCCGATCTGAGAATTAAACTATGCTGGATGGACAGCATTTTTAATTTAGCTCTGGTTTCTTGTAAACCCAAATCTGACCCTACATTCACTTTTGATAACTTGCTCTGTGAATACATCATGTCTGGACTCTGCACTCTTGAATGCAAAAGTTTGTTTGCACAATTGTTTCTGCAACCTATTCCGTTGCTTCACCACATGATCATAAAGATCTTTGCTCCAGCATGAAAAGTTTAGTCTTAGCTCGACACAGCTTATAGAAAGGTGAAAGTCAATAAATAATCGTACGGGTGCTTGTCCACCTGATCAGGGCCTTCGATATCTACTTCTGGTCCAGTTCAGGCCGGGGTGTGTATCCAGCTAGCTGAAGTGACTCATTGTACATAAAAAACAAAAACAAAAAACACATCAATAAAGAATTTTAATACACTTAAATAAATAACTTTAATACTGCCTCCTTTGTTGTGCCTCCTGCCTCGAGGTCCAATCCTACAACTCATTATTTATAATTACTGTCATTGAATGTGTTGTAACTCTGTAAAGATGTCCATCTGTACACATGAGATATATTGCTTCTGTCCATCTGGGGAGAGGGATCCTCCTCTGTTGCTCTCCTGAAGGTTTCTTCAATTTTTTTCCCTGTGAAAGTTTGTTTTCTGTTTTTGGGGAGTTTTTCCTGATCCTTATTTGTAATTTGGGATTCTGGGTTATACAAAATATACTGCATTTAATTTAATACATTGTGGCATCACAAGGGGACAGGTAGTGGAGGGACGCTATATTCAGTACAGTATACTCAGTTACAGCGGCCACACCACAAAATGGCCGCTCTGGCTCAAACTACATCTCCCAGACTGCCTCACCACTCACCCATCTGCAGGTGCGTAGGGCATCTAATTGAGGCAGGGCTGGGAGGCTTGATAAGAAGCAGAGGGAAGAACACACAGGGGAAAGGAGCTCGACAAGCCATGTGTGAAAGGTCAGCTAGGACATGGACAAGACCCCAGCGGAATACAAACAGGAGGACTTTGTAACATGGACTTTGATACGATAAGTTTATTGTTTAAGGAACCTTTTTCTCCCCCCGGACGCTTTTTGTTGGGTAATGAACTTTTTTGATTTGTTTGAATGAATAAACATTCCCTTTCATTTTTAAACCTTTCAATTTTGCCTGTTTTTACTCCTCCCATGCACTGCCCCACCCTAGCCGGCATTACGGACAGCCCGTGACGTGACAACATATATACCAAATATAATAAGGACGGAGAAGAGAGGTGCTGGATGGTTTACTGTACAGCCTGGTCAGCTTGTTCCTTGTGTTTTTGTCTTTGCTGCTTCCTGTTGCGTGCCTCTGTGTTGCTGCCAACCGGTAAGTAGCATATCTCAGGGCAAATTCAGCCACTCCACCTGAATTTTGGCCCATGAAACACTCCAAACTAGATTCAAAGAAACTCAGCAGGATTTTTCTCTGATATCCATCCATGATGCTGAATTGAGGCTTGTTTGCCTTTTCCGGCATTCCTTCTTGCATGGGTCCCACGGCTTTCCTTTGTTGCTATCCTCCAAAAATGTGTCGCATACAAATTTGTATATAAAGAAACAGAGAAACGGATGTAAATACCAGAGCTTTGTGAGATTAAATGAACAAAACCTTCGGGTGCTCTGTAGACCGGGCGGCAGGCCGGGCAGGGGGCCTGAGCAATCCGATCATAGACAGCATAGACTAGCTCTAGGGACGTGTTTGGTGCTTATGCACCAAACCGCAGTTCAGAGTATCCGGCCTTCTTGGAGTCGGTAGGAGGGGCCCTGGAAAGAGCGTCGCTTACCGACTCCAACGCTCACGTGGGCAATGACAGAGAAACCTGGCGGGGGGTGATTGGGATGAACGGCTTGCCCGATCTGAACCCGAGCGGTGTTCTGTTATTGGACTTCTGTGCTAGCCACGGTTTTCCATAACGAACCCCATGTTCGAACATAAGTGTACCTGGTACCATAACACCTTAGGCCGGAGATCAATGATCGACTTTGTAATCGTATCATGTGATCTGCGGCCGTATGTCTTGGACACTCGGGTGAAGAGAGGAGCAGAGCTGTCAACTGATCACCACTTTGTGGTGAGTTGGATCAGGAAGCTGTTGATCCGGACGGGGGACATAACTGGACAGTGGAAAGAGCACTTTGAGGAAGTGGCTGCTAAGGTTGTCAAAAAGATCCTTGGTAGCAAAGCGCCAGGGGTGGATGAGATTCGCCCTGAGATGCTGAAGGCGCCGGGCATTGTTGGGCTGTCTTGGCTTACACGCCTCTTCAATGTCGCGTGGGGGTCAGGAACAGTGCCCTTGGACTGGCAGACCGTGGTGGTGGTTCCCATATGCAGCAGTAAAACAGGCGCTGTACCGGACCTTCTTGCTAATTTAGTGGTCGGTCTACGTCACCTATGGTCACAAACTTTGGGTCGTGACCGAAAGAACAAGGTCGCAAATAAAAGGCCGAAATGAGTCTCCTCCGTAAGTAGTATGCACTGTGTATAGTTATCCAACATGTCGGATAACATCCCAGTGACAACATCGCAACGATACCTGCTAAGACAAGTATATTAAGAGTATTAAACACCAGTCAGTGGTGAAAGAGTATATTTGACTTAATTAAAAATACACAGTTAAAGTTAGAAAAACTTAAGCTGCAAAATGTTTTGTAATAGCTGCTAAATGTATTGAAAGTATCACAAGTAAAAGTACTCATAAGGCAGCAGAATGACTCATGTCAGTGTGATTATTAGTGGATTATTATTACATATAATACTAATGCAGGTTTAATGTGTTTAAAAAGTAATTCAATCGTAAATTAGTGCAAGATTAATGATCCCTGTTCTCCCCATAGTTGCATGTTGAAGTGTCCTTGAGCAAGACCCTGAACCCCCAGTTGCTCCCTGGGTGCTACACTGCTCCTTAATAACTAAGGATGGGTCAAATGCCCCACTTGGATAAATAAAGGATACATTATTATTATTATTATTATTATTATAGCTATGGATACAAATTGAAGTTAAATATGAACAAATACAAATGCAGATTTTACAGTCGTATAGCCAGTAATTTACAATCCAGCAATAGGTGAATAAAAACAAAAAAAGTGAAAGAAAAAAAGATTACTGTGGAAAATATTGAATACACATAGAATATAAATATGTACACAAATAGAAATTCAAATTTGGCAAAAACTAATATAACCAGACATAATCAGATGACGTTCATAATGTATTACAGTTTACGTTACAGTATAATTACTAATGTAATCAACATGCAGGTTAGTTTATCAGATAGGTCACCGTTAAATAAAATTTTCCATTAGTCACATTAGGAAGCAGGCTGTATGTAACGTTAAACAGTGATGCGAGAGGTAACGGTAGTTTGAGACGATAGCTCGTCGTTCGTAAAAATATTTTCCAACCATCGATCGGGTAGTTTTCTTAAAACATTGATATATCTCAAATAATTTGTATTAACAAAAGTCCAGAAGAAAAATGAACTTACTTTCGTGTTGTTGATAGTAATTTACGGCCTCGACTCAACAGGTGGCTCCGTGGCGCAATGGATAGCGCATTGGACTTCTAGGCGTACACTTAAGAGGTGATTCAAAGGTTGTTGGTTCGAGTCCCACCGGAGTCGACATTTTGCTGCATAATCTTTCTTGACTTAAATACGCGGTCATATATGCTTTTACAATAAATACAGATAGCATACATGTATTATTATGTTTGGTCAAGTCATGGTTTAATTACTAAAAGCTGTTTGCTCTCCTGTTTGGCAGCTTTTTGGGATATAGATTCCAAAAATCTGTCTGGCAATGTCTGCCGTCTGGCTGCTGTCTGGCAAGACATGTCCCACTGTGTGGAGGACTAAATATATAATCGCATATTTCAATTAATTCATATTTTTATAATAATAAGAAAGCTGAAATATATACATACATACTTAACTCGATAAGCAAAAACATTTTGGCAATTAAAATATGAATTGTGGAAAAACAGAAACATTTATCAAGTTAATTGTTTTTTAAAAGCTTGGAGTTATTTGCTCATTTCATTTATGAAATACGTATTTATTCATTTAAGCTTTGTTATGCATTTACAAATGTATTTGTTGCTGACTGTCATTTGTTGTCCTCATAAATAAATGTTTATACTTTATACAAAAGTCTGTATGCGTGTGTCTTAATTAATTAATTATGTAGGTGGTACTAATCTAACTGTAAAGCAAGAGTGGTCACAGGATTTATGCAGCTCAACTTTTGCTTCACACTGAGGTTAGTACCATATCTCTCAAATAAATAAGAAATATAGATAGACAAAAATAAATACATACTATAAATGTATTTTGTAGATGCTGTTTGTAGATTAAGTCGGAGGCATTATATATAAACAGGAGACAATGATTATTTACTTCAACCACTAGATGGAGGCCATTTTACAATGTGTCAGTCCATGTGCAGTCTAATAATCTCCAGCCATACAGAGGGGAGAACGAGCAACAAACAACATCAAACATCCAAACAGGAGAGAGGAGATGAGAGAGGAAGTCTGTGAGACTCTAAAGACAACGTAAGACCAGAGTGTCTGGCAGTTTGATTCAGTCACCAATTAGATCACTGATCATGGGAATGCTGAGGATATTAATGGCGTTTCTTCTTCACATGGCTGCCACTCTGGCGGTAAGAAACACTAACTCATACTCAGACTGTAATATAGTATTATAATACTGCCATATTCCTTGCACGGGTATTTGTGTGCAAATATTCTGATTAAGATTGCTGGCTTCATGTCAAAGAGGTGATTGGATTTTTGTTTTGGTTGTGACAGTAGTAAAAAATATAAATGACAAACAGCAACAATCTCTTTCTTCAAACCATAATAATAAAAATAATAATGCATTTTATTTGTAAAGCACTTTTCATTCGAAAAGAGTTTCAGAGTGTTTCAGAGCTACTAGATAGTTGTTAAACTATAATAGAAAACAAAATAGCTGTAAGTGATTTACCATCCACTAACCCCACAGTTTTTTATAGGGACTATTTGTTTCGTAAATTACTAGTTCCAAAGCAAAACTGCTCATGGTCGGGTGTAGATTATTCAAAGTAACAGGAACTTTGTTTCTAGAAAGATGTGCTGCTATTCATGTTTTTAATGTAGTTTTTTTTAACGTTAAAACAATAGCTGAAGACAAAGCAGACATGGTCGGCCAAAACTCTCAAGTGGTACTTTTTTATGTACGTTTGTTTCTGTGAGATTTATTACATTGATGCTGGTTTCATGTTTAAGGGGATCAATTCATGGCTGCTCTCGTTAGTTTTGCTGCTTTTGTGTCAACTGACCCATGTGATTACAGCTACAAATTTATTTAGCAGCTTTGTGACACTGGGTCCTAAAAACGTGCCTCCGTAACAATGCAAGAATACAGAATACAGAATACATCTTGAGGGTAGCTGTGACTACAATAAACCTTATAAAAACTAGCAGCCTTGTTGTTATTCTGACTTCCATGCCCTTTTCACCCATTTGGTCTGTGATTGTTTGAAAACTGCAAAGATTATAGATTATTTAATTTTTTTGTTATAACACAATTTATTTTTCCTGACCTTTTAGAGGGCTAATTTTCTTTGCCTAACAATTCTATTTTTTATCCAAGAAGCACGTTGTTGACTGGTTCTGACTAACCCTGGATCTGCCAGTTACTTAATTGGTCTTTCTTTCTCTCTCTAGGCTCCTGTGCCGTGTGAGGAGAAGGTGATCCGTTTGGAAGCGGAGATCCGGCGTCTGATGAAGGTGATCAATGACCAGCATCGCTACATCCAGGAGCTCCACAACAGCCAGGTCCAGCAGCTGGAGAACATACCCAACTCACACCTGGGCCCCGAGAACCTCTATAGAGGTAGGGAGAGATTTCCATGTGTGCATTTGAAATCTTCTTGTAGTGTGTTAATCTATCTGCTTAGCTGCATACACAGCAAGTTAATTACTAGCTACTTACCTACCAGCTATACCGTAAGTGTCAGGTGTCTCATAATGTGTACAATCTGTCCACATATGACATCCCTGTCTCAGGACCTCACATCCGATCAGGAAAAACTCCAAACAAATAAAAAATAAAAAAACGTACACTCCTTTAGCTCATTGTTTTAGTTTTCTGGTTTGCTAAATCTTGAACTGTAAATGTTAGCAGAAACAGCTTTGTAAGGCAATCATGCCAGGTCCTGGCGTGTAGTTTTTCGCCTCCAAAGGTCCAAAGAATATTCATAAATGAAAGCCCTGCTTTAAAGCCCTGATAACCAACTTTTATCGAGCAGCCAATCAGCAGATATCCTTTTGTTTAGTCAACACCTTCTCATGACCCTGCAGCTGCTTCACAGGAATAAAAAAACCTTCCAGCTAAAAATAATCTCTCAAACATGTCTAGCAAATATGTCTGTGTGTTTTTGTTTGCATCTATTGTATACAAAGCTATTCTTCATCTACCTTGTTTAAATATTTCATATTGTATATCTTTGTGCCTTCAGACTGCACTGAGGTGTTTGCGGACAGTAATGTGGCCAGTGGGCTGTATGTGATACGTCCAGACGGCTCTCCCACTGCACTGAGCGTCTACTGTGACATGAACAACGGAGGAGGATGGACTGTCTTCCAGAGGAGGAAAGACGGCAAAGAGAGCTTTGACCGGTGTGTGTGTGTGTGTGTGTGTGTGTTTGTGTGTTTGTGTCATTTTGGAATTTTGTCTCCATGTTTCGAGAGAATTTGACATCGTAAGTGAATGTAGAATCAGTATGTGGCCCCGGTATGTGCAGAGCCTGGGTGGAGTACAAGCATGGATTTGGAGACCTCTACTCACCCGATGGAGAATTCTGGCTGGGCAATAAACCTCTACACGATCTCACTTCACAAGGTATGTCTATCTGTATGTTTGTGTGTGTGTGTGTGTGTGTGTGTGTGTTTGTGAGTGTGTGTGTGTGTGTGTACATGATTTGTTTGCCATAATAGGTGCAACGCCTCTGAAACTCATGTTTTCTAGGAAACTATGACCTGCGGATTGACATGGAGGACTTTGAGGGAAATCAGCGCTATGCAGAGTACAAGAACTTCAAAGTGGATGATGAAAAGGTGAAATGGAGACACTGCAAAAAAGTTTGACAGTGTAAAAATGAACACCATCTAGACTCATAGGTAAGGATAAGGATAATAAGAGTGATCACAAGAAAAAGTTGACTCATTCCACAGGATTCAACATTTTGAACCTACAACGTTAGTTATCTCATTCTCCTTTGTAGAATAAAATTAGTTTTTTAAAATTCTGCAGCCTGGATTTGTTACATTTCTGTCTGTAATCAACTACATTATTTTTGTATCTGGTAAAAACAGCTTGTCCATCTGTCTCGCTTCTGATAAGCATTCTTTTTCAGTCTATAACCTTGCTCTCTATTCATTTCCCATAACAGTAGCAGTCTTATTTAGACTACTTACAACAGTAAGGACATCTGGCTCCAAAAAATACCGAAGCACTTTTCGTTGCAACAATGATTAATCCAAAACTCTTTTCTTTGACTCCCCTGTTTACTCGAAGGACCAGTACCAGTTACATATGGGAAACTACACTGGGAATGCAGGGGACGCCCTAGCTGACATCCACGGCCGCCCCTCTGCCGGGAAGAAGTGGACTGGTCCAGGTAGTGGGGTCAAGTTCAGCACTTTTGACCAGCTGAATGGTGTTGACGTGGAAAACGATGCCAAGTGTATTAGACACAGCAAGTCAGGGTGGTGGTTCAGCAGGTAATAGATGTATACTTCAAATCTCACTATAGCACAGCAGTTATGCTGTGAAGTACCACATGTGGAAACATTGATTATTTATATAAGTGAGCAAACATTTTAAATGACAACACACACACACAGTAATTACTGCTGGCCAAGTGTCTCATCAATTTATTTGTATTTTACGTCCTCATCACAGGTGCGATTCAGGCAACTTGAATGGTCACTACTACAAAGGGCCGTACCAAGCAATGGCTGATGATGGGGTGGTGTGGTACACATGGCACGGTTGGTGGTACTCCATCAAATCTGTGGTCATGATGGTACGAGCCGCTGACCTTGAGCATCCGCCACCGGTCAGTGCACCGTTGCCGGAACAACTTGACCCCAGCAAAGCGGCAAGCGAAGCCATTGACATTTCTCATGTTCAATAGGCTAAGAGCAAGTGTGTACTTACTAGAGCTGAAAATACACTTAATTTACATCCATTGTAAGGTGTGATATTGATGTTAACTGGGTGGAATCAGTTTTATCTCACTCACGTCCTGTACTCGCCTTTTTGACTTTTTCAATATTGAAAATTAAACAATGTTGCTTTGATCTAATCTCATATTTTATTTATTCTATGTCCAAAATAAATCTGAACATAGTGAATTGAGACAAAAAGGGAACATCTGAGGTTTTTCAGGACAGACACCAGACAGACAAAGTGATTCCGTAAAAGAGAGTCTGGGAGTTTTCTCTGTGGAAATGATCACTGGCGGGTTTTCATGTGACCCAAAAATAGGACAGATATTAACTAGTTCAGTCTTGCTTTGTTTCCGTTTGGGCACAAGGTCATTTAGAGGCTGTGTGTGTGTGTGTGTGTGTGTGTGTGTGTGTGTGTGTGTGTGTGTGTGTGTGTGTGTGTGTGTGTGTGTGTGTGTGTGTGTGTGTGTGTGTGTGTGTGTGTGTGTGTGTGTGTGTGTGTGTGTGTGTGTGTGTGTGTGTGTGTGTGTGTGTGTGTGTGGGGGGTTGTATGGCTTCGTAAATGTGAGATTGAAAGGAAACAGTAAAGGAGGAGAGGGGTGAACATCATCCCGGCAGCACACTTCTTCTACATTGTTGGCGCTGAGATAGTGTTTGTGTCTCCGAACTGGGCTGCTCAGATTAACATCCAAAGGTTCACATAGATTAAGGTAGATGTTCCTCAGATGAATATACATAATATAAGTTCCTGTTTGCCCAAGAAGAACACCAAGTTCATCCACTTCTTCCAGATGTCCAATGCAAATAATTTATTGAGCTTTGCTCTTTAAAAAGAATTGAAAAGGCAAACAAATCTGTGCTAATCCATCGAGAGGTATGCATCATTTTATGATTTGCCAAACCCAAACAACTTTCAGTCTTTTTCCACAAACCTACATATGCCACAAATCCAAGGTCTTTCTCATCCACCTCTTAAAAGAGAGGTATAAAAAAACAGGATGAGCAGGACTTAAACATATTGTAAAAACAGGTTAGGACCCTGAAGTGAGCCAGTTATTAATGCTTTCTTCAGAAAAAGAAGAAAGGTTTGTTGAAGAACCAGGCATCTGGTAGAGAGCAAGGCCAGTCCCACTCAGACATACTGTAAGTGCATCGGTGCCACTGCAATGGCGTATCACTTTCAAGAGAAGCGTCTTTTATGCAATTTATTCCAAATGTACAAGTGTATGGAGGACTCAAAATGACTTAAGTATAAATAAATAAATGCATGAATAAATATAGGAATAAATAAATAAATGCTTAAATAAATGTATAAATAAATGCTTAAATAAATGTATAAATGAATAAATAAATGTATAAATAAATAAATGCTTAAATAAATGTATAAATAAATAAATAAATACAGGAATGAATAAATATAAGTTATAAATCAACAGGACATCATTAAATAAATATATTTCTACATTTCTGTATTTCTTCATTTATTTATTTCTCTATTTATGTGTCCACACGTATTTCTTCATTTATTTATCTGTGACATTTACGTGTCCGTATAATCAAATGAGCTGGGGCGGTCCGAACCTCATTGTTGAACAGGATTGGTCAAATCAGGGAGCAAGACAGAAGTAATCGATCCCTAGCACTTGGACCTGAAGTGTAGACGAACAGCGTGTATTATGCATTCTTGTCTGTACATTCTAAATACTACTGTTGTTGAGTCACGGAATGTAATTTAAGGATGTTTTCAGTCGAGAAGTTAGTAGTTTAAGCATCAAATCTGTGGTCGGTTTATCGAGATTCAGCCTAATAAGGATATGCGACGGAGATTTGAGCTCCTGCTCGCGGGACCACTGAGCTCCGGGCGCTCAGCGCGCTGTGCGGCCGCCGAGAGAAGCCTGATCTCGGCAGGACTTTTTGAAATGCTCCGCTGGCTCTGACGCCTCCGTAGCGGCTAAACATGAGATATAATTAGGTTTTGGAGGATCTAAAGAGCACAACGAGTTTATTATTTATTAAAAGATAACGTTACGTCAATTTGACTGAGATTCATAACTTCATATTGTAGCGACCCTGGGTCAGGATGGAAAGCTACGAGACGTTTTATAGTTATTACCGTTTATTCGGGAACAAGTACCAGGCTACTGTGGGCGGAGTATACGCCAAACGACAGTGAACACCGCAACACATTCTACTCCACTGTAAAGTATTTTACAGTGAATACAGGGCTCTCAAGTTTTGAAGACAGGAAAGCGTGACATTTCCATCAGCACCCGATGCTCACCTGTGCGCGCATCGCAGCTGAGCGTTGCGCGCGCCGGCATCGAGCCGGCATCGAGCCGAAAAGAATTGTTGACGGGGGGAGGCGGGGTGCTAGTGACTTTTTATTTGCCCTGTCCCGATGCGCGCATACCGGCGTCGGAGCTCTGCAGCGACCGCGATCGACCAATCGATCACGATCGGCGTATTGAGCACCCCTGCATTCAAACATTAAATAGCCGAGAGGTTTTTTCAGCGTGAGAAATACGATGTGTGGCGGGAGTGCGTGAGTTAAGACCGAAATGCGTGAGTCTCACGCTCAATGCGTGAGACTTGAGAGCCCTGTGAATAATTGGAGTAAATTCATGAACAAGCAGTAGGGGCGAGATCCCCCTAGCGACGCTGGCACTCAGTGGCACCTCAGTGGCAACTCACTGGCACCTCACTGGCACCTCACTGGCACCTCACTGGCACCTCACTGGCACCTCAGTGGCAAGTCTGTGGCAAGTGCCACAGACTTGCATAGATAATGTATTTGTATTTTTTTAGACTTACTTAAAATATGCAATACGATATTGCTGTACAATACTGCTGTACTATATTGAATATTGTTTTGCTACTACTACGTTTCACTTCGTAATATATAACACTTATATACCATGATATGTATAATGTGGTCCGCCTTTCTTTAATAATAAAAAATATATAATTTTTTTTTTTACCATGTCATACTGTTATACCTCCATGAAATTCTCCTTTGAGGAGATGCCACTGTTAGTCTAAAGTTTAAGCACTGGCACTCAGTGACACTTGCCGGCACTTGCCATCAGTTGCCAGCAGTTGCCAGCAGTTGCCAGCAGATGCCACTACTAGTCAAAAAGTGCCACTACTAGTTAAAAAGTGCCACTACTAGTTAAAAAGTGCCACTACTAGTCAAAAAGTGCCAGCAGACGGAGGGTCGGCCAGGCGCGTCTGCGGCATGTCTGCGCAGTGACGAGTCTGCGACGATTTAGTGACAAGCTCCACTGAAGTGCCCGGACAGCGGAAGAAATTACTTTCATGATCACAAAATGGAGGAGCTGCGGTTTAGCTAGATAGATACACAGATGGATATATATATATATATATGTATATATATATATATATATATATATAGAGATAATTTGTGTCTTTTTGTAGACTTACTTACAATATGCAATAAGATAGTTCTGTACATTACTGCTATACTATATTTAATATTGGTTTGCTTCTATATATTTGTAAGGTGCTGTGATGCTTGAGTTAGGTTTATAAATGCAATTAATGTGATGGTTATTAATTGAATACTAGGCCAACATTAAATTACAGAACATTACTGCTATACTATATTTAATATTGGTTTGCTTCTATATATTTGTAAGGTGCTGTGATGCTTGAGTTAGGTTTATAAATGCAATTAATGTGATGGTTATTAATTAAATACTAGGCCAACATTAAATTACACATCAAAGCACATATATTTGCTGAATCAATAAAGCTACAGTTGTCATGGGTGTGAACAGAATATGAAAAGAACGAGACGCAGAGAAAGTCCGAATACAGTATTCACGGAACGTATTAGTAAATATGAAACACATTTAATAAAACAAAACACAACATGTAAAACAATAAACTCTCATTACGCAACTAATCACAGTGCTTGAATGACCCATCCACCTTGTAACCCTTGTCCATGAATTCCTCAGAAAACCTATTATAATCACTTTGATATTCAAAGTTGAAATCCAAGAGTCTTTCAGCTCCGTCGTCTTCTTCTTCTCCCGCATGTGCTTTTCCGATGGCCAGCTGTTCTGATCGGCCCATTAGCGTCAGTGCGGGTAATGTCACCTTCCCCTTCAAAGGCCATGTCTGGCACCACTTGGCTGCCAACAGAGCATGCTCAATTTTTTTGAATTTTCCAGAATTCTGCATGAGAAGAATATGAACATTACAAAAACACACACCATTTATTTCAAGTACATTTCGTTTTTAAGTCACTTTGACGATACAATATGAAACAATAGCTAAATGTAATTAATTAAGAAAGAAAAGCGATACATTTGAATTCTAAATCAGCACAGTAATACTGTAGGAGCTATTTATTTTGTGTTAGTATTTAGTTATTCTATTTGTAAGTATTCTTGTTTAATTATTCTAGATGTTTGCCTATTCAGAATATACATATATTTGTTAAATTAAGCCATTTGTCGTTGTTGTCTATGTATACTTAGTCTTTGGTTTGTTCCTTTGTTTATGAATTGGGTAATGCTACTGATTTATCGAACAAATGGCCACTACAAATACTATTTCAAAATGTCTATAGTGATCTGCACTTAATGCTTGTGTACTGTGGCTGGAGTTCCTTGAGCACCATGTATGTTGTTTCAAAACCACAAATGGATGGATGGAGTAGGTGGTAGAAGCAGGATTTCACTGCAGTTTAAATAATATGGTGGTACTCCAATTTGGAGTCCACCAGCAAAGTATGTACAATGTTCCTAGAGTTCTTATATAAAGGAGGGAGACTTTATCCTTTTGTTTAACTGTGTAATTATTTGTTCAGACATGATATATCAGACTTTTAACAATTACCTGTTGGTCTGTCGGCTCAGGTGCAGGGCTGTCGTTTTCCTTTTCTCTTCCACTTGGAATTAACAGAGAGTAAATTGTGACATTACTTTCACGATTGACTTTTCTTAAAATGTCACACTTTACAGAGAGTGCTGGATTATTATGGCAAGCTGATTATAGGCATACAGTTAGCTGTAGAAACACAATTCTTCAAATACATATGAGAAATTGCATTTCCCTTCATCACTAAACCTGTTAGTGTTCATAAAAATGCATGAAATCTACATTTAACACACAAAAGCAAAGGAATTACTTAGATCTCATAAAGAAAAAGGTATTACCTGTGCATCTTCCTGTTTTAAGAGGAGGCTTTCTGCCTCGTGTCTCCAAAGACCCAGTGTTTTTCTCAGCCACTGAATTGTTACCTTAAAAGCAACATAAATTCACATTTTGTGACCACATTTAAGTTCTGTGTATACAAAGTTGTGAAATCAAATTAATCCAAGATGTAACAATTTCACCAAACCTTTACTAATGCGCCATTTGGGCATACAACTATCAGCAGGGCCACCAGAAAGCTTGTTCAAATGAATACTCCTGACTTATTCAACAAAGTATGGTCATGAAATCTATTTTTGTGCTGTATGTTCATTTATTACACCATTATCGAGAGCAAATATATGAATAGAATCATGCAGTTTATGCTTATGGTTTATGCTTGTGTGTTTTTAGAAAAAATAGCACACATTCACTGGATAACAGTAAAGCATGGGTATATGTAAAAAAACAACCAAAGTGACAGTGTATTTCACACCAAATACCATTTATTATTATGAATGTGAGGGTTTTCTCTCACAATTGATGTGTAGTGTGTATATCATATTTATTTTAATAAATACTATGAATCCTACCTCTGGCAGAATTACATCTTCCAGGTACATCTGCTGTTCTAGCTCTTTGCCCGTTACAGGCAGGATGTTCTTCAGCCTGTTGATCATCTCTGAAGTCTAAAACATTTTACAAATGATAGTTATTACATATGAACTCCAAAGTACAGACTTTTTTCAGAAGCTTTGATGAAAATGTCATGCTTCTGTTTTTTGACAAACATTATTAGAAATACAGGTCATACTTTCCTAACGATTAGAGACAAAGAGAAACATGTCTTGCAAGTTACGATGAAACATGGCAATGTTTTGAGCATACCTTCAAGTCATCCAACAATGTGTTGTTGGATGAGTACATCATTTGCAATGCCGGATAAAACTCCTTGTTTTTATGGAGATAGTGTCTGTTGGAAAGAAGCGTGCCATCTCTGATCTTTTGCTCCAGATCCTGCAAAGAGCATAACAATTCTGATGTCATGTATTTCTTTTACCATCTCATGTGAACAAGTTCAAGTATTGATAGCCCAAAATGAATGGGAGTACAAGTACAAGGCACATTTATAAAAGCTGTTTAACACAGTATAGTAATTTAAACTCTAAATCAGAATAATTTACTGAAAGGTTTGGATTGTGGGTGTCAACTGCATTTGAGAAGTTTGACAACCATCCATGTAGCCAACAGACTGCATTCCCAAATACTTTGTCAACATAACAATTATTGCATAATTTTACAAATGTAGGAAGGAGTTATTAAAGACATTTATAAAACTTGTTGTAGTTTTTTTGTTACCTTTATTTCTTGGTCAGTTAACATGCTGTCCACCGCAGTTGCTTCCAGGCTGACCTTGCTGGTGACAAAAAGAAAAAGCCATTTCTAAGCAACCAGTCTGCTACACTGATCTTTGAGGTTGTGTTTACGGTGTATGAATGTAAAATGATTGTAAGTCGCTTTGGATAAAAGCATCAGCTAAATGTAATGTAAAAAAGGATACTGATGGAAGGAAATGCCAAACTCATGCAAAAGTTGTTTCAAGGTGAGATCATTAAATAGCACTTACACATTTGGTTGGACAACTTTAGTGCAGCCACAATTGAAGCCTTGTTTCGTACAGTTTTCACCAATTCCAGCACAATGGAAATGAATCCATTTACTGCAATTTTCACACTGTAGCCATTTATAGCCCTCCACGTCTTGGTGGAGAAACCTAAGTTGAACAGAAAATCAAAAACCTTAACAAAATAGTTAAATGTGATATGCCGACTGAAAATGTTATATATATTTGAAAAGCATTTTTTTTAATTTATTTAAAACCTGCAGATACAATATGTAGTATCTGGAATAAGTTATTGTTTGAGGCTGCAGATGCAACAAACTGAAACTTCTTCCCTGTGTAAAGCGTATAGGAGAACTTCTTCGGTGGTTTGCTGAATTAAAAACATAGCGGCCAGGTCTTTGAAGAGAATCTGCTCTGTGTGTGGATATAAATGTCTCATTCCAAGGTAACGAAGACACAATATTTTCAATGATTAGGTGATAAAACACTTCATAAAAAATAGTTAAATATATTCAATTTCTTCCAATATCTCCTAAATATGTACGTATTTTTTCAAATGAAATGCAAACTTGTGACATACATTCTTGTCCCCACCACACGTTGAAAAGTGCAGGCTCCAATGCACCATGCAATGCAATGGCAGTTGGAGTCACATTTGTTCCCTTCAGCTATCTGCAGCTTCTTCTCTTGCCTTTCCATTTCATCTGACACATCCTTGGTGAGAGGGAAGGACTTTTTCGGAACATAAAAAGGAGAAGTGGACAGGTTAAAGTCCGTACGACGCATTACAAATATATATATTAAATCTAGAAAAAAACGGCATTCAACGTCATCAACATTACTTACTGTCTCTGGGACATCTTTTATCATTTTAGCTCCATGATATGTCCTCAGAGTCCGACATTGAGTCATTGTCAGTGTCTCTTCTTGGACATTTATCTTGGTCACCTCATTCTCAGCAGCCTATATGTCAAAGAGATGATAAGAGTGTTAATTGTACAAAATCTGCTGAGTTATTTAAATTTATATTTTAATAATGGGCATAGGCCTATTGTAATATGTTACCTGTGCACACTGTACACAATAGTTTTACTTTCTTGACTTTCTTTTATTAAGTCTGTTAATATTCCTGAATTTCAGCCATAGAAAACAAGTACTGGACATAAGTCTTAAATAGACATTAATAATAATTAATTAGACATAATAAGAAAATAAGTAATATGAAGAAGGGGTTGGTTTAGAAAAATTAAATAATAGGCTGGTCACATTTAAAATGATGTGATTGTCAAATTCAAAATAGTGTGGCTTATAGGGCTATAGACAATTGTTTGAAGCTGCATTCAAAACCAGCTTAAAAACAAACTATTTGTCGACATAGTGACTTGGATTTACTCACTGAGCAGACAAAAATCCCACAATTCACCGAGTCCTTTTGAAGCCACTGGACAGGGTATCGCACCCTCCAATCCTGCAGCCCACCCTTCTTCCGAAAGACATTTCTGGGAGTGGCAAAAAATACAATTACATGTCAAAGAGATGAAAAGGCGTTATTGTGTCATATTTGTTTTGTTGTAGTTGACGTAGATTTACTTCAGAAGATCCATATCATCCTCGCATATCCCGGTCCAGGTCTTCAGGGAGTCATAGATTCGGATTTCTTTTTTGGAGAAATCCAGAACCTTTTAAACAATAATGTCAAGATGTAATTCAACATATTTGTGGTTTATTATGTGTTGTGCTGGATAACATGATGACATAAAAAACACTTTTTTTTACGATATCAATGATGCAACCATCTCTTTACTCTATAACCATTCTCTTCAATGTTAATGGTATGTTTCTAAACCGTCAATACAATGTAATAGCTGATGCATACCCATAGAATGAAGTGGTTGCCAGTTTCGTTGGTGATATGACCCACAATCCTCGGCAGAAATATGATTTCGGCATCCTGTTGTTGAATAGATAATTATAATATGAATCCATCAATGACAACGTCTCCTGAAACATTTCATTTTTAAAGGGTATTAGTGATTGTCTTTCTTCGTATTCGTTCACATTTCTGTAAAAAACTTACCGGGAGATAATTAACAAGCTTGTCATTGACATTTTTGTTCATGATCCAGTCTCTGTGCCACAATATGAAGTCAAAATGACCAAGTGCTGCACTCTGTAAACAACATACATCATAAACAACATACAACAACATACAGCCATAAAATATTCCAGTGACCATGTGACATCACTCACCTTAGAGTTGTCCATGGCAAGCTGAGCCACACGATAGTTGACAGCCTAAAGGAAAACATTTAATCCTAATCATATGCAAAGCTGCGCATGTATATATATATACAGAATTTACCGAAATCTTTTGAAAAACTTCATATTAATGTAATCATTGGAATTTGAAACTACGAACAATATACATATAACTTACATCATCAGTGAGCCATGGCATAACCCATGCCGATTCGCCCAGCAGTTTCACAGGACAGACACTGCAGATGTCCCGTATGGAGATAGGAAACCGCCGATGGAGCTTGGCTAGAACATGTCTTGCATCCCGTGCCCCTGTCAGGAGTGTCCTTAACTTATCCTGAGTGATATACACATGTGAAAAGTAAAGTAAAATAATTGTATAACTGTAATTTTCGGAAGCTCCAAATCATGTAGTATCCACAGTTATTTACGATCATACAAAAGAAGCCATATATTGAAAAGATAGAGATAATTAAAAGTATTGACACATTTAATGTCGGTGAAATGATTGTTTCCATTGTGAATCTCACCTTTTCAATATCCTCAATGATGTACTTCTTGGCTGAGAATACCGTGGTTTTGTCCATGGCAGACTCTGGTACCAAATGTGGTGGTTCAGTGTCTGTTTGCTGAATTAAAAAAGTGTAAATTGTTTAATAACAAATTATTGTTTTTTAAATCACAGCATGAACTTGCAAATGTTGACATATAGTCAAACTTCAGCTATTTTTCAACTATAACAGGACAACATGTGTATAAATTGAACGTTGCAGCATGAACAATTGGAGACGTTGGTCAGAAAATCTGAAGATGTTACCATAATTTACAGAAATATATACAAGAAGAATTCAACAGAAAATGTGTTTGCATTTGTTAAGGATGGCCAATTAATTATAAATATGATGAAAGACATTCACGTTTACAGCCAGCCACAAACCAACATTTCTTATTGTATATATTTTGAACAGTAAACACACAACACATTATGCTGTACAATAGCAGGCACTTTGTGGCAATGTAAACAAAGGCTAGTTTCTCCAAAAACATGTTTGTATCTAAAACCCAAACCAATGAAGTCTATAACAAACGGTTGTCGACAAAATGTAAATTATTTTAAGACTTAGTTGGATGCTCTTACCTGTTGATTCCAACACCAGCCTGCCATACTGACCTACTGCCAGCGGTGTGCTGCAGAGCTTCATCATATTCTGCAGGAATTTACTGTTTATTTTCTCATTGTGTAATTCAATGAGAATTCGTATTGTCTGTTTGAATTGTGCCTCCTTCATCTGGCAGCAGGAATATCGAAATGCTGCGAGCTCTCGATTAAATTGTTCTGCCACTGAGGAATTGATCTCTGAGCGTAAGGAGGGGCAGATGTTCAAGCTCCTCAGTTTTTCCGCCGGTTTGCGTTGGTTTTTCTGATGAAACCTGTCGTAGAGTGCATACCTGTCATTTGTTTTGGTTATTGGGTGCAATGCAGTGAACCGATCTGTTGCTTGTCCAGGTGGCTGTGGTGCCCCTGGAGACCTGAGATAAGTAATCCACTCAAGGTTCACTTCAAGTGTTTTTTCCTTGGCTTCATCGATGTTGGTCTTTGAGGGTGTACAGAGCCGGCCATCATGGGGCTGAAAGAATTTTTGTTGTGTCCTATTGTTCATGTGACGAGAGACTTGACCTGCCACATCTGAGATGTATATTGTCGGAAAACTGCTGAAGCTGAGAAGTCCATCGACGTGATCTCTGGCTGATTCTGTCCAAAACAGAAAGTTCACATAGTACACCACGCCATGTGTACATGCGAAGTGCAACACACCACCTGGAAAAGGAAGCACGATTTAAATAACAATTTTACTCACATGGTTTTAAAAAACATGTTCCCTCTTCTATTTCTCACCTCCTGTTTTTTGCATTTTAACAAAGAGCTTTGGGTAAATCTCTTTAAAATTGAGCAGCTCCTCCAGTCGGTTGATGAGGTCAGTTATGGAACCCTCAGTCGTGACACCAAGTGCTGCACAGGCATCTTGCAGGTCTTTCTTTTGTGGCTGAAATAATCAATGCAGCTTTCAGTATACATTCTAATAAAAAATATGCACAACTTCAATAATCATACACTTTTAACTTTATACACACCTTTTTCGACTCGAGAAGTGCAAGTAAGACATCTTCATCCACCTTTTGGATAGAGGAGGCCTTGGTTTCTCCTGACCTTTTTTTCAAACCCTTTTTCAATTCTGTCTTTGGGAGTATGTTTCCAGCCCGTGTGTGCTTTCCCATCCATGGTGCTAAGGCCGAGTATGTACGCAAGGGCCTGTACGGGTTTACTGTGGTAGTTCCTATTAAAAATGAAAGTATAGATGAGATACACTTAAACTACATAGTTTGATTTCTATTGTTGGTATTCTTTTGTTTTGTTTGTAAATGTGCATTAACAACATTCTTGACTGGCATGTTACGTTTGGTTATTACAATAACGGGAAGAATTAATACATAATTAGTATCAATGGAGCAGAGTACACCAATAGTACTACCGGCATTAACAAAGATGACATACCTGCTGTGAAGCCCTCAGCAATCATCTCCTTGTCCAGGTCTGCCCAGGTCTTTTTGATATCTATATTGAGGTCTGTGTCGGTCACAGTGTCCAGGTCTGGCCTCTTGAATGTCCCAACTGAGAATCAGCAAAGAGCAACAGTAATTAGTAAAGTATTAAACCTATTAGCCTTTTTGAATTCAGTGTCATCTAAAATGTATTGAACTGGATAACTCTGTTATATGACAGAAACATCAAGCTGGGCTACTTTTTAAACTACGTATGATATCCGAAGAGCTGCACATTGTAGATCTATTCATGCACAATACAGAAATTTGTCTCATTTTGTGGATGAGGGAGGGGGGATAAGAAACATAAGATAATGTATGTTAGACATGGATTTCATCAATGTACCTGGCACATCGAAAGCCACTTTCCAGTTGGCATCACCAATTACTATGGGAGGATTATGGCCACATTGGTGACAGCTGTAATCAAATCCAAAATCCATCAAGGACAGGAAGTGGTGAAATGCTTTCCGTACTGTCTGGTGGTGGTATGTATTTGTGTTAAAAGGTTGATGGTGTCCAACATACGTCCACAGGCTGTCTTGTTCTGGAGAGCAGAAGAAACAGCACATGGAGAGCATTTTCTACAAAACATGTTATTTTGAACCAACACGCAGAACATAACATACACCAGATTGATTATGGATACTTCAGAGAATCATACACTGAAAGTAAGTGTTTTAAAAGAACACCCAACACAATGCTATCATGTGTCATCAGTTAATTTATAAAAAACTTACAGCCAAACCAGAGAGCAGCAGTGCACACAGCGGGAGAGTCAGCAACACCCTGTCGTTGAAGTTATGAAACCCCGCTGTGTAGTCTTGAAAACGGACCAGATTAGTGCAGACAGGGCACTTTTTTATGCCAACAGAGACACCTTCAAATTGAGCAAAAGGACAAAAAATGTCAACCTACATTAGCAAGTGAGAGGTTATGCTAACAGAAGAGACCAATGTTGTTTGCCTGTAAAATGTGACAATCTGCAATATTATTATAAAAAGTAATTACTCCTACATTAAATGTATTTACAAAGACAAAGACAGACATTTACAGTTTTGCATACACCAAGGGGTAAAGTAATGCACCAACAAATTCAGGAAACCTGTTTATGTGATAGATCATGTAATTACCTTTTTGAACGTATGAAAAGCCATAAACAGTGGCTTGGGTTGTTTTTATTTCCATTATCGTCAAATCTGGGGGTGTTGGTCCTGGACAATATGGGCAAATCATCTCACTAGGGATGAAGCAGTTCGGGGGTGGCTTCTCCTTCGTGCGGACATCAAGTGGTATATTTGCTAGAGGGGGGATTCTCTTGTGTTTGGCCAAGTACTCGGTCATAACGGCAACCTTTTGATCATTGACAGTGTATGAGGGACATGGCACTTCTGTTTCGAGTAGCTCCGTTTCCATGTTCATTATCTGTTCTGGATGGGTATCACAGTTAGATAAATGGTTCGGAGACTCTTGGTATATCCACCACATGGCCATCATGTGGTGGACACAGCGGTGAGACTGTCCACTTCCTCTACACGGACAATGCCACTGACCCCCCACAGAGTCAAAGCTGACAATGGTCCGCTCAAAGCGGCACCAATTGTCCCTTTTGCCGGTGAAGACTGAGAAGAACAGCCATCTTTTCGAAAATCCAACCTCTCCATATAAAATGGGGTGGATACTTCGGATGTTTTGGTTGCTGACTGCAACTCCTTGCAACACTCGCTCCATTCAGTCGATATAAGCGCTTTGTCCAACATTTCCTGGAGAGAAATATGTTGGACAGATGCTGGGGGGACATATAGATCCGCATATTTAATTCTCTCCAGGTGTATGCACTCCTTTCCAGGATATCCCGATGCATTGGCTAGTTCCATCAATTTACGGCACAGTGCAACTTCACACTCAATGGCAGGAGTGCTAATGCATTTCACCACATGAATCGGGAGCAGGGGGCCCGATTCATGTTTGGGAGTCACATAGATGCCATGGTTTGGGTCGATGCACAAGATCGGTGTCGTTGGACGGTTGTGAGCGTCGCGAATATGGCGTCTTAGGTTGGCAGAGGTTGTAAAGAATACAGGGCAATATACACATGGAAAAGGTTTCTCTTTCGGGGAAACCGTTTCTTGTGTTATTTCACCGGATTTCTCAGTGGCAGCATTGTCCTTTTGAGTTGTTTCTGAAATAATAAAAAAAAGGATATAGAGAACACATTATTTGACAGTTATTTACTTATCTTTTCCTACATTTTATGAAACAAGAAACGGCACCAATTTCTGGAGTAAATGTGCTTAAAGTGTCAAGTTGTGAAGTATTAAGGTAAAAAGTGTAAAATACAATAACCTGAGTTGAAGGGAATTGGCAGGGATAATCGTAATAGTCGGAAAACAGAAGGTACTATAATTGAATGCATAGTAGAAGTCGGCTAGTATTAATGGTACAGGTTTTAGGAGGAATATAGAGCTATATATGTAACAAAATGAGAGAGGGAAAATTAGTGTGTGGCTGTTAATGATAGCAGTAAGGCTTGATGGATGGATAGATGATTGTGCGAGACGTAAAAGAAAACATTACCTCTTTTCTTGGATGATTCAATCCCTGAAATTGATAGAAGAATTGGTCATAACACTGAATGAATTAAATATATGTATTTAATATCTTAACGGTACATGTTTCTATTTAATAAGAGGATTTAAACAAAAGGAGAGTCAACTCTTCTGATTGAAATATGACCTTTTGGTACAACTAGAGGCGTCAGACTTATTTACAGGTGATATTTTTTGTTTTGGGATATAGAAATTGAAAGTGAGGACAATGCTGTAATTCAGTACTTGAATTTATTTATGTCAAAACCTAAAACAAGGAAATTAATATTCAAAGCCGAATAAGAATTATGTCAACAACGACATTCAAGAAGCAAGAAACATTCAAATGTGTCATCAATGATAACATGTATTTCCCTTAGTTGTTGGCCTTCTAAATACTTTTGAGTGGAACATAAACTTACCGTGAATTTGTAGGAGGTGTTTCCTGAAGCTCCAAATTCTTGCAAAAACCCGGTAATTGCAAAAGGGACAATGAGTGTGTGATCTGTGAGTTTGTTGGATGTCCTTGCAAAAACATGCCAGCACCATTTTCTCTGGAAAAGATAATTAGCAAGAATTAGGGATATAAGTGACATTGAAATGTGTTTAAACTGATGTAAGAAAATGGGAGCATAGAGTATTTTCATATTTAAATACCTGCGTCTCCATCACGAAAATGAACAGCATCCCTTATATGCTTTGCTTGGAGATGCACTGCAGTAGCCTCTGTTGGCAGGGTGCAAAATATGCATTGTGGACCAGCAAACTGAATAACAGACTCCGTAGAATTAAAAACCTGGTGTGAATCTGTAAGAGAAGATATGTATTTTTTATGTAATTTGACCGCAACATAACAGGAGGGTTAAACAAAATTAATGTTGGTGTGTTATCACTAACAAGTGCCTTTGAGTGAATATATAATATAATCTTTGTATATTATTTTTTATATACCTGGATGGTATTTAACATTAGCAAAAATTTAGTTTCTGATGAGGAGTGGGCTGAAGACATCCTCGGCTACACATCCATCCAATAAACAGGGAGCATGAATTTTCCAAGCCAAAAGTTATGGAGAATATTTTTTGACCATTCAATGTTTTCATATTTGCATAAACACCACGATGCGCATCGTCGAGAAAAGAACATTTAATTGTAGTTATTTTCCAATCTGCATTTATATTTTATAGATTGTTACCATCGTGCCGACGTTATCGCTTCTTCTTTTTTTTTAAACTTAAATATTTAACTAACCTAACCACAATAAAGTTAAGATATTCAAAGTAGGCCTACTGCTGCCTGGAGGAAAGGTCTCAAAGTGCACGAGGCTTACCTGCCATGTTGGGATCTTTAAGACCACGTCCAATGTCGATGGCGAGTAAGCGGAACAACTTTGTAAATAGTCTTCGACACAGTAGGGGCGAGATCCCCCTAGCGACGCTGGCACTCAGTGGCACCTCAGTGGCACCTCAGTGGCAAGTCTGTGGCAAGTGCCGCTCGGTGCCAGTACTCAGCGACAACTCACTGGCACCTCACTGGCAACTCACTGGCACCTCACTGGCACCTCAGTGGCAAGTCTGTGGCAAGTGCCACAGACTTGCATAGATAATGTATTTTTTTAGACTTACTTAAAATATGCAATACGATATTGCTGTACAATACTGCTGTACTATATTGAATATTGTTTTGCTACTACTAAGTTTCACTTCGTAATATATAACACTTATATACCATGATATGTATAATGTACCCGCCTTTCTTTAATAATAAAAAATATAATTATTTTTTTACCATGTCATACTGTTATACCTCCATGAAATTCTCCTTTGAGGAGATGCCACTGTTAGTCTAAAGTTTAAGCACTGGCACTCAGTGACACTTGCCGCACTTGCCATCAGTTGCCAGCAGTTGCCAGCAGTTGCCAGCAGATGCCACTACTAGTCAAAAAGTGCCACTACTAGTTAAAAAGTGCCACTACTAGTTAAAAAGTGCCAGCAGACGGAGGGTCGGCCGCAGTGACGAGTCTGCGACGATTTAGTGACAAGCTTCACTGAAGTGCCCGGACAGCGGAAGAAATCACTTTCATGATCACAGAATGGAGGAGCTGCGGTTTAGCTAGATAGATAGATAGATAGATAGATAGATAGATAGCTAAAATAGCTAGATACACAGATGGATATATATATATATATATATAGTGTCTTTTTGTAGACACTTACTTACAATATGCGATAGTGATGTACATTACTGCTGTACTATATTTAATATTGTTTTGCTTCTACTACGTTTCACTTCGTAATATATTGTAGCGACCCTGTGAAGTGGCTGTCAATCAAAGTGTGGCACCGTGCGTGCTGGTCGAGGGGGCGTGCCTGTGATTGGCGGAGTAGAGGGGAGGCGGGGTTAACCTGTCGGAAAACGGGAGTTAAGGGTGGTTGACGGGAACCGTTGTTGTTGACATTCGAGCTGCTAAACTGAGAGAACAGCTGTCTGTGTTGGTGTGATCTTGACACGCTGTCTGTGTTGGGTGGACGAGCACGCTGTCTGTGTTGGTGGATGCCTAATAAAGGGAGGATTAATAACGTCGTCCCGTCTCCGTGTCATCAGTGCCATAACGTCCGAGACATTACAATATCATGGTATATAAGTGTAATAGGTTACGAAGTGAAACGTAGTAGTAGCAAAACAATATTAAATATAGTACAGCAGTAATGTACAGCACTATCTTATTGCATATTGTCAGTAAGTGTAAAAGACACTAATTAATATATATATATATATATTAATTAGTGTCTTTTTTATATATATATACACACACATCCATCTGTGTATCTAGCTATTTTAGCTATCTATCTAGCTAAACCGCAGCTCCTCCATTTTGTGATCATGAAAGTGATTTCTTCCGCTGTCCGGGCACTTCAGTGAAGCTTGTCACTAAATCGTCGCAGACTGCGGCCGACCCTCCATCTGCTGGCACTTTTTGACTAGTAGTGGCACTTTTTAACTAGTAGTGGCACTTTTTAACTAGTAGTGGCACTTTTTGACTAGTAGTGGCATCTGCTGGCAACTGCTGGCAACTGATGGCAAGTGCCGGCAAGTGTCACTGAGTGCCAGTGCTTAAACTTTAGACTAACAGTGGCATCTCCTCAAAGGAGAATTTCATGGAGGTATAACAGTATGACATGGTAAAAAAAATAATTATATATTTTTTATTATTAAAGAAAGGCGGGTACATTATACATATCATGGTATATAAGTGTTATATATTACGAAGTGAAACGTAGTAGTAGCAAAACAATATTCAATATAGTACAGCAGTATTGTACAGCAATATCGTATTGCATATTTTAAGTAAGTCTAAAAAAATACATTATCTATGCAAGTCTGTGGCACTTGCCACAGACTTGCCACTGAGGTGCCAGTGAGGTGCCAGTGAGGTGCCAGTGAGTTGCCAGTGAGGTGCCAGTGAGTTGCCAGTGAGGTGCCAGTGAGGTGCCAGTGAGTTGCCAGTGAGGTGCCAGTGAGTTGTCGGTGCCAGTGATTGCACTCGCCCTCTCTCTGAACAAGAACAGTTGATGTGGTGACGTCACACGACCAGAAAGACCGTCCTGCGTCCTCGAGAGTCTGGACTACCAAGACCAGACTCCCAAGACCAGACTCCAAAAGAACACGAGGCTGTACTCAGTGCACTTGGAATTGAGAAACGGCTGAAGTCAAAAAGCTGTCTAGGCTAACTTCTGCTCACGGTGAGCTGAGCGAGCCAACTTCAGCTTCATGTGCCAGGCAAAAATAGTAGAGCACAACACACCAGGTGCATCACACTCCTGTGACCAATCATGCTTTAGACAGAGGTTCGGACCGCCCAGCTCATTTGAATATACGGACACGTAAATGTCACACATAAATAAATGAAGAAATACGTGTGGACACATAAATAGAGAAATAAATAAATGAAGAAATACGGAAATGTAGAAATATATTTATTTAATGATGTCCTGTTGATTTATAACTTATATTTATTCATTCCTGTATTTATTTATTTATACATTTATTTAAGCATTTATTTATTTATTTATACATTTATTTATTTATACATTTATTTAAGCATTTATTCATTTATACATATATTTAAGCATTTATTTATTTATTCATGCATTTATTTATTTATACTTAAGTCATTTTGAGTCCTCCATACAAGTGTATCATTAATATGCAGCAATACTGCTGTGACTGAAGTATTTCTCTTGTAAAGGTTATGAGTACAAGCAGGATGTCTCAGGAGAGGAAGGGGTTGTGGTTTTGGCTTATCTGGGAGATAGAGGTGCTGTTGTGGGGAAGGAGGCAGAGTTCCGCGGTGAGCCAAAAGGCGAGGTGGGTGAGAGGCGGCGGGGACTCGACAGCAGGTCACCGTTGTGCAGCTTCCACAGCAGCTCCTCGTTCTCCATGGACAGACGCTTGTTTACCTTCGACTCTTTCTGCAGTGTCTGCTGGAGTTTGGCTTGTTCACTGGACAGCTGCCTGCAGGGGGAGACAGGATGAAGTTCACACAGGTCAACTTTTTGTAAAGTGTAAACTGAACTCTCAAATTATAAATAACAGAGGTCAACCGTCCATGTGTGATCCAACACAATATACCCCTGTATTGCAACAAATTGATTTTGGTCTGATTGAACTGGAAATTCTCTTTACTTCTAAATAAATCAAATGTTGTGAGAAAGGGACAATATCAGGTAACCGTGGTTGTCGCAGGACTGCAATAAGCGCATCCAATCATTTCATGCCTGCTTACTTTCTCTCTGAGGCAAATATGCAATTTGTTATTGTTGGCTATACAAAATAGACTGAATTGAATGCAATTGAATGTTGACAGCTGTGAGTTATTTCAACAAAAACAATAACCATGTTCATTCTTGATGTTCATAATGATAATTTGGGTTGAGTTACAGGTCTTATTGAGTCATGAAGCAAAGACAGACGGATAATCTGAGGCAGATAAAGACGGTAAGATTGCCTCCTCTGCAGAGAGATGAGTCACCATCTCACATGCATAGCACCTGAAGTACGTACTTGGAGAGAGCAGCATGTTTGTCCATCCTGGCCTTGTAGTCCTCGTTTTCCTGTTGGACCTTGGTCAGACACTCGTCCAGTTTCACATTAGTTTCCAACTGTGACGAACACAGCCGCACAAAAAGACTGTTGAGTGTATATGCATACGAGCCTCTGAACAGTGTCAATATGGCTGGACTGCAAGTTTTGTACATCTTCAATTTGCCCTCAAAACGATTTTTAAAAAGTTACGTTATTTTCAGAACATTGGACTCTTGTGAGACCACAGTGGTGCAACCCAAAATGATAATATGTGAGAAAGCCTACCAGTTTGGTCATCTCCATGACCTTCTTCTCCTTCTGGTGCAGCTGGTTGTTCTTGATCTCCAGCACCACCTTAAGACTGTCCAGCTCCTGCTCCAGGTACACTGTGTGGGAGTCCTTCTGACAAACAAACAAACATATGAAACATGAACCTTGAAAGCACAGTAATGTTGATTACAGGTCACCATGCGATTATCCTTATTATACCCTTTTTGTGAGCTCAGGAACACAAGAGGTTGTAAGTGTGTGACTCTCCCAAACCAGCAGTGGGAAGCAGAGACACATATTCAGATCAACACTGTCTATCAATGTCCAAGACCTCCAAAATGTTTGTGTTTGAGTCACTATGACAGAAAGCTATTATTACCTTTGCATTGAAAATGCGGAAGGTTATGTTTTGATCGCCGTGTATTTCTTTATTTATTTCTTTATTTGTATCCGTGTTATTCGCAGAACTCAAAAAGTATTCAACCGAATCGCATGGAATTTGGTGGGATGATTGGTTATTATCCGGGGACCAGTTGATTAGATTTTGGGATCAATCGGGTCAAAGGTCAAGGTCAAAGGTCATGAACAGGTCAAATCTTCTTGAATGGCATGAAATTTGGTGGGATGATTGGTTATTATCCGGGGACCATTTGATTAGATTTTGGGATCAATCGGGTCAAAGCTCAAGGTCAAGGTCATGGAAAGGTCAACATATTTTTTTTACCATAGCACGATACATTTGTGTCCAATTGGCATGCAACTAATGCCAAAATGTTCATAATTCAATGCCCAATCTTGTGATATGCGAAGGTATGCGCTCTACCGAGTGCCCATTCTAGTTATAGATGTAACCATCTTTACCAAATTCTTGTCAGTAAGTATCTGCCTCCTTCTCTCCTCCTCTGCCTTCAGCTTTTCATTCAGAGCCCCCTTCTCTGCTGACAGCTCACATATTTTCTCCTAGTAAGAGGGAAAGAGGAGGACAAAGACAGAATAATTATTGGATGAACACTGAGCTTTGGTTCGTACAATGTTAGGACACCTCAGAGTAAAAACCAGAAGGTAAACTCAGAATTAATGCTTCTTACCTGTGGACCTGCCGATATAAAGAAAAGAAAGGAAAAGGTTCAAGACATGCTTAAAGAAGTGACACATTATAACTTGTAGAACTGACTTTGCTGTGGCACGCAGAAATAAAATGTCTATGTTAAACCATACGAAGAATTTCTGCATTTTTTAAATGTTACAAAGTGCAGCATTTAAAAAAAAAAAAACTGGCAAGGTTTCTTGTTTGATTTCTGCAGCACCTGTTATGTGAGCAAACACATCGAATGGCATTAAGGAAAGTGGAGAGCCTGTGTTTATTTGTCTTATTTGTTTTGTCTTACGACTATATCTTGAATAAAAACAGATTAGCACTGCAGTGGCACTTGAATGGAACTTACTTATGGTATTTTTGTGGTTTGGCTTTCCTGAAGAAATGTTACTTTTTTGATTCGTGTTGTTCTGAGTTTGTATTCATGGTTGAATGCACTTATTATAAGTGGCTTTGGATACAAAATATGTTTATCTAATGTAATGTACTTGTCTGATTGTCTAATGTTATGCACCACCCACCAAGACAAATTCCTTGTATGTCCAAAATACTTGGCAATAAATGGTTCTGATTCTGATATTGTTGCAAACAAATGGAGGCCGACTGAAGCACAAATAAAGAAGTTATAAACGTTTGAAAAACTATTTAGCAGAACTATCCAAGTGTCTGGTATCCATTCACGGGCTCATGAAAACTATTTTCGCTAAACCATTCCGAAATATAACATTGAAAGAAGAAGAAAGAAATATACACTTTTATTGATCCCCGTGGGTAAATTCTTCTCTGCATTTGACACATCCTTAGTTATTAGGAGCAGTGGGCTGCAGTGAAGCGCCTGGAGAGCAACTGGGGGTTCAGCTTCTTGCTCAAGGACACTTTGTCATTCAACTATGGGGAGAGCGGGGATCAAACCGGGTACCTTGTAGTTACAGGACAACCACCCATGAGCTACAGCCAAACCATTGCACAGGTTAATCAGGAAACACTTTATTTTTAGCAATAAGTTAGCGAAAATGGGGCTTCATTCTCCTTAACGCCATTCGATAGAACACTTTTTTGGGACCTAAGAGAGCCTGATGTGAGTACTATATACAATGTATGTTGTTTTGGGGTGAACTACACCTTGAAGTATGTTTCTGGTCAGGAACACTGACTAAATAATGTTTTTAAACGTTGCAATAAGTGTCAGTTTGTTTCATTGCGGACGTTGTACGCTTTCTTTTAAAACTTCAGTGTTTCGGTCTCTTACAGAAAGAGATGTTTCAGTCTCCTTCAGTGTTTTGTTCAGGTTCTCCAGGTCCATCTGCTGGATCCTCTTTAGCTCTGAAATGCACAAACATACATTAGCATAAAATTATTGAGCAAACTGCCTGACTAATCAGTAATCACTCATCTTGAAAATATTAATTTTCAAAGCAATAAATGCCTGAACAGTTCAACATAAAAATCTCTTATGGTGGTTTAGTGCTTAAAGTCCTCAGTTTTGTTTTACCGGTAATAGACTATTCCATATGTTGAGCTGTGAAGGGTTTTGTACGTGTTGGTTCTGCACACACCTTGTATGGAGGTATCATGCTGCAGTTTGAAAGACTCCATCCTCTTGCTCTGACTCACTTCCTGGTTCTTCTTTTCTGCTTCCTGTTGGCTCTTTAGCTCCTCCACCTAAAGGATGCAGGCGCAAAAAGGGAAGCCATGTTCAACTAAGAAATGTCTGATCGAATCTCTTACTGCTCGTTCATTTGAGCTTCTGGTTCTGTCCATTGTGATTCTTCTATTACAACTGTAGTGTAGACTGTTGGATCACATCTTTGCATAAGACAGAAGGTTCAAAGTGTATGTGGGGTAGTTGGAGGTGTTGCTCAAGCACAAACACAACGTATTAACATGGATGCAAATTATTGTTCATTATGAGTATATATAACTCTGTATTGGTTTCATAATAACACTTGGTTTATTGGGAGAGACGTAGGATCTAAAACGCATTTTACAGGTAACCCTTTGTTACTGTATACTGTATAAGAGTGACTGTAATAACTGTGTGTGTGTGTGTGTGTGTGTGTGTGTCTTCCGACCTGCTGTTCCATCAACATGCGGCATTTGTCGGCCTCCTCCTGGTATGTCTGGTGGACTTTGTCCCACTCTGTTTGGTAAAAACTCCTCAATCTGACACACACAGAGAAAAGGTCAATTCGAGACACAAGTTACTTACAGTATAATCATCAACAGTGTGGTAACACACACAAAAGAAAGGTTACATATACTGTGTGTGAGGCTGAGTGTTCAGCTGTAAACACATCAGCAAAAGTGAATACCGCACCTGTCCTCCAGCAGCACAAGCTCCTCCTTGTGCTGCTTCTGCAGCCTGTTCAAGGCCTCCTCCAAGCTGACGCGCACCTCCTCCTTTCCCTTCTGGAGACGCTCGCAGCACTGTGACGATGCAACTGGAAGGAGAAAAGAGTATCTGCTTTTGACTGAAAACACTTCACTAACTCATGTTTCTTATGAACACATTGTTTCATTGTAAAGTAGAAGAAGATCTTAAACTCAACTACAATTAAACATTTTGTCAAACAGTATCTCAAACATACAGTTAATAAACCAGTGATATAAAACTAAACTAAATGACACAGGGCTGTACAAACAAGATAAAAACACTACATATAAGACCAACACATATCTTGGATAAGGAGAGAAAAGAATGACATGGTTTGGAATCAGCAGTTTATTATAGTTAATTTGAGTTTATTATAACATAAGGTCAGACTTAGAAATCATTTTTGAGGGTCAGGGTAGTGGAGGCCAGATGTGGAGTTGGTCAGCCATCATTTCTCAACTATTTTGACCATTTACTATTTAAACAATAATTTAGTGTCATTTTGGCAGCGGGGCGTGGTTAGGCTGAGCTGCAGAGGGGACGGGGCGAGGGGTGGTTAAGGGAACGGTGCCGGAATGAAATGTAATCAGCCTCAGCTGGGGTCAGTCATGTGTTCATGTCTCTTCCCGTTAAAAACAGGAGTGGCGGCTGAGGAACGGGAGAAGACGGAAGCAGAGCTGACGGAACAGAGGTGACGGAGTTGAGAACCGCAGCGACCGGGAAAAGGATACCCGACCCCAGCGTAATTTGCAATCTAAAAAAAAACTAAGAACTAAATGTTGTCTTTGTGCCTGCCCGACTCGGACCCACGGGGACGACGGAGGAGCGTTAAAGTCATTTTTGTCACAAACCAACACAATCAATCATCATACATTATTGTAGTTCAGACTACACTGAGATGGAACATGCTTGGAACAGTCAGTGTCTCAACAGGTAATAATTAACAGATTTATTTTCTTTGTGTTTGTGTGTACAGGTCTTCCTCAGCATTCCCTGACCACCACATTCCAATTTCATTACTCTTACAGCAGACAACCCTGAAACATCTGCAAGTCAGCTCAGAAATATGCAGCACGACTCATTCTCTTTCTTACAAGCACATGCACGCTTCTCTGTCTTTATGTCATTGCCATTATTACATGATTTCTATTCTGAAATATTTGTATAGCTTTTGAAGCAGTTTTCTGTACTGCAGCAGCAGAACGAGTCATCTACTAGGAACCTATATGGATGCCATTACTTGAAAGGTACATTTGATCAAATCAACAACCTTGTTCACACACACACTTACTGTGCCTGGAATAACAAGTATAACTATGAGCAGTTGCCGTTTCCCTCTGAATAGAGCCATGTAGTGCAAGTGAAAGCGCCTGTCACCATGGTGATGGAGACACAAAGCCAGCAACAGCTGACAGCAGCTTAAACACAAGCTTGCTCTCTATCATAGACTGGACAACACAAACTGTGTTGTGTGAAACAGCAGGTGCTTGCCATGTTGCGGCATGATTGATATAAATACATAATTTCAGAAGAGACACCTTTTTTTCTCCCTATTATGAAAATGCCTACCTGCATACATTTTGTTTTCCCAGGAAAAATATAGCAAATGGCACTTATGTTGTTAGAGTTCTTTTAACACAGGGTTATCTTAGAGGTGGTGTCTCAATCACAGGCGAGAGGCTAGCCCTTCCAATCAAATACATTGTTGGAGTGCTTGCGCTCAATGTCCCCCACAAGCCACGGTGAAAGTGCAGTGCCTGCAATTTCTATATTTACGTTCCTGTATCTCCACGGTGTAAAACTTCACAGGCAAACAAATAAAACCACCTCACATTACCCAATGAGATAGGAACAGGTTGTTCCCGTTCAGTTTGACTTGGAGACTATGAAGGTTTAACAGACAACTGTGTGTGTGTGTGTGTGTGTGTGTGTGTGTGTGTGTGTGTGTGTGTGTGTGTGTGTGTGTGTGTGTGTGTGTGTGTGTGTGTGTGTGTGTGTGTGTGTGTGTGTGTGTGTGTGTGTGTGTGTGTGTGTGTGTGTGTGTAGGGATCTGTACATAGCTAACATTCCTCAGCTCTGTGCGTAAAGAGATGAGCCACTGGTCAAACACGCAGTAAAATAAAATATTATAGTCACTGCGGCTCAGAATGATGGACGAAGGAAAAGTGGAACATATTTCCATGTGCATGTTTGTGTTCAGAAATGCATGCCATACAATGCACTGTATGTGTGTCACTATGGTGTGATCGCTTGACGGATTGGTGCATGTGCGTGTGTGATCTTATTTAATCCTGTTGTATCAGCCAAACAGACAGAGCTGCTATTGTAATGACACACACTCCCAGCTATCTGACTATATGCATACATACCAGTTCCAGTTATTATTTACCACACAAAGCGTAATTATTTCCAGTGGATTATCAGTTGTTCAGATCCTCCAAATAGAAAACTAATTTTAAATACATTGTTTGTGAACATTAATGTAGAACTCATATAATGTCTCAATAACAGACTGAATGGCAGACTGCCAAACTACTGAGTCACATACATCAAACACACACACACACACATACATGCACGGTCACGGTGACTTTTGAAAACTATTTTCTAATCATTTTCCAAAAAATCCCCAGCAGTGACAGGTGATCTCTTGTCATTTAAGTATTACTTATCTGCCGCAATTATGTAGAAATTTCACTTGTCGCTTGTGATGGTTGTGAAGGGCAGTGGTTGGAATTGAGAGAGGCCTTTGTATATCCAAACTCCTATTAGTAGACTTGTGGCTTAAACCTTTTAACATGAGATAGACCACCATTTAAAAGTTAGTGATCTCTAACCACAACGCTTTATTGTGTCCAGTCAGATGTCTGAGAGGACTTCTCTATATGTCCTCTTAACAAATAACCATTATTTTTGTTTGAAAGCTCTTTACAATGGTTCAACCAGACTGACGATTGCTTTTTGCCTGTTTTAAACTTGTTTATTGTAATTAAACTAATGTCTCAAAGTTAAAAACCGAAAATAATAACCAGCTTTTGAATGGCAATTGACCTGTCCTCGATAAGCTTTGTGTTTACTGTCATATAGAGACATAGAGAGAAAGAGAGAGAGAGAGAGAGAGACAGAAACAGGGAGAGAGAGGGAGAGGGAGAGAGAGGGGGGGGAGAGACAGAAAGAGAGACAGAGAGAGAGAGAGACAGAGAGAGAGGGAGAGGGAGCGGGAGAGGGAGAGGGATGTGGATGTGCAGTTAGATCGTCTCCTACCCAGTTCGTCTCGGAGGTTTGTCAGTTCCAGCGACAACCCGTTCTTCTGCTTTAGGGCTTCCTCACTCTACACAGAAAAGAAGATGAAGAGGACATTCAGTCAAATATATGCTGTATTCAGTACACACTTGTAGGGAATTCTATATGGACGATATCGTGTGTTAGAAAAATTCAGGTCATTCTATGTGCAGGACTCAGCTTGTGACCACTTATTTCTAGGATGCACTGTGAGTTGAACACTGTGAAGGGTTACATATTTCTCAACATGACTTTGGGATAGCACTATGGAGTGAACAGTGAATGACAACATTTTCCATTGTGTATTTGAAAATACACAGATAAGTGATGCACTCAAAGTTCACAACAGGACCTTTGTACAGGTCAATTGTCATTGGAGAGGGAGAATTGTGACCAGGAATGTAATAATTCAGATAAAAGGCAAATATTAGACAAGTCTAAGATTCTGTCTGCTCACATCTCCGAACTGACCCAAAAGAGCTTCCCCGGCAAATACAACTTTTAAAGGTTGTCTCCAATTAAAAATGAACAAAAGAATATCTTGGGGAAAAAACTGCCAGTCCAAAGGAAGAGGATCACACAATTAAATGAATATAACTATGTTTTTCCATTTAAACACTGTAAGGCTATACAAGACCAAAACACAGACACACACACACACACACACACACACACAGTTGTACACATATGGACTTGGACACCCCTGAACCTATATTCTCATATGTTAAAACATTACCATAACTTTCTAGCACACACATGAACACACACATAAAATAACAAACTTTACAAGGGGAGTATTGGAATTTACAATGGAAACCAAATGTCCATCCTCCCGCCTTCTCGCTTTCAAACACACACACAGACACACATACAGCGAGAGATCCATGAAGTCCATCTGTCACCTCAGAAAACAGATGGTTCATGGCTCTCTCTTTACTCTCTTTAGTCACCCCTCCGTAAAAAAAAATCAAAGCCGACAGCGGAAACAACTCGCAGGAAAGTGTGTGAAAGCGGACAGGGAAAAGGTTTCTTACAGAGGAAATGTCAACTGTGTATAAATACAGTTTAAGACATTGTTGTAATGGTAACCAGAAGATGATGGTGGGAATAAAAACAGTTCGGGCCCCGTTGTGGCCTTCATGTAATATTTTTGCAATTTTCCATGACATTCATGATCCAAATGAGACTGTTTTGTTCCTTTTAACAATTATGAATGGGTTAGTGAATGAAATTCCTGACTTCCTTGAGTTGATTACATGGCTCAGACTGAAAGACCAACAGAGGTGAAGAGAGAGAAAAGAGCAGCAACAGATGCATGTGAAACAGAACCGAATTAAAACCGAAGTAAAACAAACAAACACACACACACACACCTTGTGTTTCTTCTTGCGGCGATGTGGGAAGGCCTTGCTTGGTTTTTTATGGGTTTTGCTGGTCGTGGAGCCCATGTCTCGATTAATGAGGACACACACACATATTCACACACACATACTTTAAAATCCCGTCAGTTCTCTCTCTCACACACTGATTCTCTCCCTTTATCACCAATGGAAAACAAACTCTCTCGCTCGGCCCTCCTGCTGAATGTGACGCCCTCTTTCTTACACTGACTTCCACTCCTCCCACTCTATACCTGTTCTCCACGCAGTCCTCACGCCTGAATACTGTACGATGGAGGAATGCGATTTATGTATGCACCACATTGTTCTTATCATTGTTTTTATCTCCCTTTCTCTTATTCCCAATCAGTCATTTACACAAACGTCTGGTGTCTCAGCATTTCAGTCATCCCTCTCTTGTCTTTACTCATATCCTGTCTTACTTTTTCTATTTAAAGTTTATGTTAAAATAACATTATTCAGTCAAATTACTCAGTCTGTGGGGGTAAAAGAAAGTTTTTTTGTGACATTTTCTTTCCAACTAGCACAAATTTACGTTTTACAACACTAAAGACAAAAACACAAGACATAAAGATATTTTTGTATTCAGAGTAGTACTTTCTCCCACCACAAAAACCTTTGAACATTTTAAAAGAGGATTTGCCATTTGTAAATTAACTTATATGTCTTGATTTCAAAACATTCAATACTTATTGTAACAGAGAAAAGTGGAAAAGAGAATTCAAAAGGAAAGATAAAAAGCACCTGTAATACTTAAATAATCCATAATTTCAAAATACTTTTTTTAGTGTTAACATTTGAATTATACTCCCATACGGAGTTTCAGGGTGTTAAACTCTTTCATGTATGGTTGTGAACATATGAAACACTCACAAAGTGCACATATTAAATGTGCTAAAAACGTTAAAACCAGCGGGGGTTTTCAGAGTTAAATATACGTCTACAGATAATCCTAGACACCCAAACTAAAGCCCAACTCATTTCGCTAAACCGAAGCCACACCCAAAGCCCACCCACAAGGGGAAAATGTGACGTTTATATTCACCAGTCACCTTTCAAGTGTGTAGGACAGATTAGATAACATTGGTATTCATGCTTTTGATAACAACAGACACACACACAAACACACACACACACACACACGCATAATGTCAGACATGCATTTCAAAGAGCTTCAGGGCTTGAACTGCAGCTGCTACATTCCTCCACTCCTCCCTACCTTCTCCTCGTCACTCCTCCTTCACCTTCACTTTTTCCACCGGGCCATCCATCTAATCAATACCCTCTCGGAAGGCTCCTGCACTGTAACCCTATGAAAGCTCTCGCTCAGCTGATCTTTCCATTACAATCCCATGCTTAGACAATATGCTGCTGGTAAATATCCACAGAAATGGAGCATTTATCTGTATACACAAAACCATTGTAGTCAGGCTCCGATTCAAAACGCTGATGCTGAGAGTTATATCTCAGTTAATCACATTATACTGTCCATGTGCAGGGTTTTTCCTGGTGGTAAAAGCTTATTGAACAGATAATTCACTGCTTTCCCTCAAAGAGAGACATGCAGGCAAGTCATACAGTATCTTTCCTGTACTTCTCACACACTCACTGAGGAAAAGTGTATGTAAGTTTGTGTGTGTGTGTCTGTGTCTCAGGTACATTTGTATTATCTTCAAAGTAAGAATAAAAGGCAGTTTCTTAGTATCATTTGTACGTTTTATCAGTGAAGGGTCACCTTGTAGGTGTGTGTTATTGCTGTCTTTGTCACCACAAGTAAAGATAATGATTTGGACTACATGGGTCAAATTCCAGGTTTTATAATTTGCTTTTTTGTGTACAATCCCCTGGGGGTCTCACTGACTAAAGGCATTAGGCTCCATAAATATACAATCGCTGGTCTCAGTAATCAGACAGCTAATATTTACTGATCAGCCTATCCATAGACCTCTGTGAGTGACCCACCTTGGCGCCGGAATTGGTCAATAAAAAGTCATCAGCTGGTAAGTTAATAGCTCACTACAGAATTATGCAGGTAAAAAAACACCAACATCTTTTTATATATATACAACCACCCCAAAAGAGGAAATGATATCATTCAGCCAAAAGAAGTGTAAGAAGTGTATTAATGAAATGAATGAATAAGTGTTATATATATATATTTATCAGCTCATACCTTGTAAAAACATCTTACTGGTATTGTAAGTGTTTGAGCTACAGAGCTGCTGAGCCACACATGAGAGAGCAAGCCGAGTAAAGCTCTTGCCAAGTAGGTTAATTCTACGCATGCACGCACGCACGCACGCACACACACACACCAGCACATCAATGTAACATGGCAGCAAGATGCCTCTCCTTGCTGCCTCCTAAAAACAGCCCTCCATATGCATGTCAACCAGCAACTTAAAAAGCAACACCACTATAAAACCAATAGTGTGATATGAGCGATGCTTTAATTATAGTCTATAGACTGTGGGTGCTTTGAAAATGGAGTGATGTTACAGCAGAAGAAAGGGACCCATCCCCACTAAATGATCCACCTTATTTACCAGAAAAACTTTTATTATTTTTATTTTGTAGCTACTGCTTCCAACATGTTTTAATTTCAACAGCAAAACTAGAAGAATCCCCTCATTAAAGCTGCACAATACATTAGCATGCTAACTAGCCTGCAGGTGTAAAAGGCATAGCAAGGATACATTAAAAGTGTGAAATCCCCACATTTCCTCCCAGCTCACTTTTGATGTTTTAAAATCGGTCTCATTTGCGATCCATCTAACAGAATGAGGGGTTGTATATCTGTGTGCAAAGCAGACATGCTGCCACAGATCATGTCAATAGTCTGAAGCTGTCCCGTTATTAATGTTAATAGCTAATGGCCATCTTTAATGTGGAATCCGTGTGTGCTTATGCCAAGACATTGTCGGACACCGTCGTTTTCTCTGGCCCTCTCCCAAATTTGCAGACAGACGGATTGTTTAGCCGAATGTCGTCTTTCAACCGCTGGCTGTCGAGGTGGTGCCCAGCGAATAATGTGGGCTACGTAGACAACTGGAAGACTTTCTGGGGAAAGCCTGATCTGATGAGGAGAGACGGCATCCATCCCACGTTGGACGGAGCGCGTCTCATTTCTGCAAATATGACCAAGTTGATCAACGGACAGCCATATCTGTGACAACGCAAGGTTCATGTCAGAAAGCAGAAACAGAGTAGCCCCACGCCCCTGTCATCCCTGTCACCCAGTGTCCCCCATAGCACATCCCTCCCCCGGAGCCTCCACCCCCTCTCACCCAGTCCCTCCCAGAGCTCCATAGAGACTGTGTCTGTCCCACGGCCACTTAAACTTAAATTAATTATATCAAAAGAAAGCAGAAGAGGAATCGTACACAATAACCTTATACAAGTTAACACCATTATTTCAGCAGTGCAACAAAACAGGACTATTAAATGTGGTCTCCTAAATATTAGATCTCTGTCATCTAAAGCTGTGTTACTAAATGATTTAATATCAGATAATCACATTGATTTATGTTGTCTACCTGAAACCTGGCTGAGTCATGAAGAATATGTCTGCCTAAATGAATCGACTCCTCCAAGTCATATTAATACTCACATTCCTTGAGGCACCGGTCGAGGAGGTGGAGTAGCAGCCATCTTTGAATCGAGCCTATTAATAAATCCTAAACCTAAATTAAACTACAACTCATTTGAAAGCCTTGTTCTTTGTCTTTCACATCCAACCTGGAAAACACTACAGCCAATTCTATTTGTGATTCTGTACCGGCCACCAGGTCCATATTCAGAGTTTATATCTGAATTCTCAGAATTTATATCAAGTTTGGTTCTTAAAACTGATAAAGTTATGATTGTAGGAGATTTTAATATTCATGTGGATGTTGATAATGATTGCCTTAGTGCTGCATTCATCTCATTGTTGGACTCGATTGGCTTCTGTCAGAGAGTACAGAAACCCACTCACAGCTTTGGCCACACGCTTGATCTTGTTCTTACTTATGGCGTTGACATTGAGCATTTGAACGTCTTCCCACAGAATCCTCTTCTGTCAGACCACAACCTCATAACTTTTGAATTTATACTACCGGAGTGTACACCGTTAGTCAAAGGTTTCTACACCAGATGTCTAACTGATAGTGCTGTAGCTAAATTTAAAGAAGCGATTCCTTCTGCATTTGATTCAATACCACGTCTCAATATAACAGAGGACTCCTGGTCTAACTTTAGTCCGTCCCAGATTGATCATCTTGTTGATAGTGCCACAGGCTCACTGAGAATGACACTGGACTCGATAGCCCCTCTGAAGAAGAAGACAGTGAGGAAGAGGAGGTTTGCTCCCTGGTATAACCCTCAGACCCGCAAACTGAAGCAAACGTCATGAAAGCTTGAAAGCATATGGCGTTCAACTAATCTGGAAGAATCCCGCTTAGTTTGGCGAGATAGTCTTAAAACTTATAAGAAGGCCCTCCGTAATGCCAGAGCAGCCTATTACTCATCAGTAATAGAGAAAAATAAGAACAACCCCATGTTTCTCTTTAGCACTGTAGCCAGGCTGACAGTGAGTCACATCACTCCTGCACTAGCTGCTCTGCACTGGCTCCCAGTAAAATCAAGAATCACTTTTAAAATTCTTCTCTTAACGTACAAAGCCTTGATTGGTGATGCACCATCATATCTTAAGGAGCTTGTAGTACCATATTGCCCCACTAGAGAGCTGCGCTCACTAAATGCGGGACTACTTGTAGTTCCTAGAGTCTTAAAAAGTAGAATGGGAGCCAGAGCCTTTAGTTATCAAGCTCCTCTTTTATGGAACCAGCTTCCAATTTCAGTCCGGGAGGCAGAGACAGTCACCTCATTTAAGAGCAGACTTAAGACTTTCCTCTTTGACAGAGCTTATAGTTAGGGCTGAATCAGGTTCACCTGGTCCAGCCCCTTGATATGCTGCTAAAGGCTTATAGCTGCGGGGGCGTTTTAGATGCACTGAGCACCTATCTCCTCTTTTTTCTCTCCTTAGGGATGAATTTTCATCTCTCAATCACACGTTACTAACTCTGCTTTCTCCCCGGAGTCCTTTTGACTTCACGTCTCATGGGGTCATCGGACCCTATGAGACGACATAGATTCTATCTGCCTGATGGATCATCGAGGTCTGGGTCGTGGAATTCCTGCTACCGACTACGCCACTGTCCTGTTGAGACTCCGCCCACTGTTGAGACTCCGCCCACTCCTCCTCCCTACCGCCATCTGCCTGATGGATCGTGGAGGTCTCCATCGTGGAATATGCCTACTATGACACTCTGTCATATTCATTGAATGTATTTTAACTCTAAATCTGTCCTTCTGTACACATTACATCTATTGCACCTGTCCATCCTGGAGAGGGATCCTCCTCTGTTGCTCTCCTGAAGGTTTCTTCCCTTTTTTCCCCCCTGAAGGGTTATTTGGGAGTTTTTCCTGATCCGATGCGAGGTTTTGGGGCAGGGATGTCTACAGATTGTAAAGCACTCCGAGACAAATTTGTAATTTGTGAAATTGGGCTATACAAATAAACTGAATTGAATTGAATTGAATCTTCCAATCAGACGATGTCCATTTTGATGTGTCCTTGGCAAGACCCACCCACGGTGGGAATAGGGTTAGTTACTCCTGAAGTGCAGGTGGCTCCTTGCATGGTATCCCCTCTCATCAGTGTATGAATCGGTGTGATTGGGTGAATGATGTTATGTAGTGTTAAAGCGCTTTGAGTGGTCGGAAGGCTAGAAAAGATCAACACAAGTTCAGTCCAAGTACCATCTAACAAGCTAAGTGGACTGTTGTCTTTACCCAAGTCTCACAATACTCAAGCAGTTAGCTCTCACTGCTACCAATATGTAAAGTCTAGAGTCTGTCCTGGGAAGTAGGTTTTGGATTGTTTCCTGAAAAATTAGTCACTGACCCGGCATATTTGCAGTGCAAATGTTGGAATGTGCACACTACTGAAACCCGCTTTGACAAAACATCACCACTAAAAGCAACACTAGATTATTGCCATTTTTTCACAGTGTGATATTTCTCTGCATTGTAAAAATGTGCACATCATGACAACGAGTAAAACATCTGTTCCCCTTCGTAAAGAACAGTAAATAAAGAATGGAAGCTTTCACTCCACCACCAGTGGCGTGAGTGTGTTTTGTCTGTTTGGTAAACATAGAAATAAGTTGAGTATACCTCAGTGAAGAGTTGTTGGATGACTATAGCCAGAGCCTCCACTCTCTTATTCCCCTGGACGAGAAGCTTCCTAAGCTGGTTGATGGCCTGGTTCTTCTTCTCTGCCAGTTCTTTGCTCTGGTTCTGTTTGGCAGTGACCATCCGGTCCGCCACAACAGTCCCAGCTGCACCATGCTTGGAAGCATTAAGTAGGCGAGATGCTGTTTTGAAGCTGGATCTTGAACCGGTTTTTGCTTTGAACCGAAGACCAGAGGTTCCAATTGTGCCTGAGCCAGTGTTAGTGGTATCAAGGGCCGGCACATGGAAAACTGCCGTCAATGGTGCATTAGCATTCACCACATCTGGAACCTATAGCAAGAAAAAATACCACATATCTTCTTTATCAAAGACACCAATCAGAAGAATTGATAATAAGGGAAATATATTATTTCATAGGTAAACAAATTATTCTGAACGACTGGTCTTAAGATAAATCCAAATACAATTGTATTCTACTGATGTCCACACTCAAGCAATCCGTTGAGAAAATACATCCTTTTTAAATGCTAAGCCACATCTTGAGACAAAGTCTTGTTAACACAAGAAGAAGATAATTTATAGAAATACAGATATAAAGATGAGAAAAATAGCCATAATATTATAAACAAATATGCATTTAGCTACTTTCTATGGCTCACTTAATAATGTATTAAACTTGTATCCATTTAAAAAATGCCTGTGAAACTATAGAACTTGTTAGCATGAACATTGTCAGTTTATTTGACCTAAACTCACATGAAGACAAACAAACATTGAAACTGCATTTTTTTCATCTACGTAATTGTGGCAGCTGTCGCTAATTTGGAGTGTGGCAGCTGTCGCTAATTTGGCCTCGGCTGCTGGTGATTTGCAATCAGTCAGCAGCCGAGGCCACGCGCATAAAAGCTCTCAGTGGAGAGTGGAGCGGGTGGGTGAGCAGAGGCGCAGGTTTTGCGGTCTGTTTGGGTGTGTGCGCTGCTGAATAAAAGATGTCTCTCGACCAAACCTCGTGGTTCCGGGCTGATTCTTGGTGCTGGGGGGGGAAACCCACGGGTAACGGACGCGGTCTTGTTACACTGGAGCCCAACGTGGGGCCCCCGGAAACCCAGCACCTGGAAGGGATGGAGCCTGGGAAACCAGAGGAGGAGCTGATGAGCAGCTTGGGCCAGATACTGGCCCGAATTGAGGAGATGGGGCAGGCACAGGTGGAGGAGAACCGCTTGTTTCTCAAGACCCTCCAAAACCCGCCGGCGCTGTGGCAGACTCCCGTTCCCCGTGACCCACAGCCGACCCCCGAGGCCCGGGAGCCGTCGGAGCTGCCGACCCCCGAGGTCCAGGAGCCATCGGAGCTGCCGAACCCCGAGGTCCAGGAGCCGTTGGAGCAGCCGACCTCCGAGGTCCAGGACCCGTTGGAGCCCCAGTACCAGTCGGAGCTGCCGACCTCCGAGGTCCAGGAGCCGTCGGAGCTGCCGACCCCCAAGGTCCCGGAGCCGTCGGAGCTGCCGACCTCCGAGGCCCAGGACCTGCCAACCTCCGAGCCCCAGGACCCGTCGGTGGAAGGGAGTAGGTTAGGCCGGATGGAGCCCCGGCCTAAATCTGGTGGTGGGGAGTGTGGCAGCTGTCGCTAATTTGGCCTCAGCTGCTGGTGATTTGCAATCAGTCAGCAGCCGAGGCCACGCGCATAAAAGCTCTCAGTGGAGAGTGGAGCGGGAGGGTGAGCAAAGGCGCAGGTTTTGCGGTCTGTTTGGGTGTGTGTGCTGCTGAATAAAAGATGTCTCTCGACCAAACCTCGTGGTTCCGGGCTGATCCTTGGTGCTGGGGGGGAAACCCACGGGTAACGGACGCGGTCTTGTTACAGTAATATTTAAAAAATCTGGCACATCTTGTCTCGAAAAGATGCAGAAAAACTGGTTCACATGTTTGTTACTTCTAGACTTGATTACTGCAATTCTTTATTAATTATAATTATATTATAATTAATTACTGGCATACCATATGTGCCAATCGCAGGGAGTTCACCGGGATGCCAGCCTCACACCCGCAATCTGAGCTTGAGGTCTAGTATAGAGTATCTTTCTCAAGCGCTATACAAATCGTATCATTAAATGTCTTTTAGCAATCGCATACGTCGCAGCATTGGGCATCCTCTAATGGAATCACATTTGTTGCAGCACCACTCAGCGATTTGTTAAGGGGGAATCGCATTTAATGCAGCAGCAACAGCATCATGGGGGACCATTCTGTCAGTTCCACGTAGAATGCCCTCTCGACCTTCCCCATGCATCGCATAGATACATCTATTCTTCGGACTCGACCCATTCCTTTTAGCGTGCCTCAATCCCTTACCAGTCATGCTTTAACCAGAGTTTCGCTACTACTCCATGTTACCATATCTACTATTATCGCATCTGAAGTCTCAAATATCATGTTTGCCCACATTTCGATGCATGCATATACTGGTGGTGGTGCTCAAACTGCGGCTATCAAGGTTACCGCTGACCATTAGCCATTTCCGGCATCAACATCGCAAGCAGGCCATTGTTGGCTTAAAAATCATGCTCAGGCCAGTAGTCATCGTGGTGCTTGTCATGTTTAACTCATCATGGTAAATCGCAGATTCTAATCACTTAACCTCAAAGTTCTGTCATGCTCATTCTTATGTCAATCTCTTGGCAGCTCATGCCATCATTCGCCACCGGCTCATTCCGGTTCGGTGAGTAAACATTTTTTTGGGGGTCCAAGCGCCAAAGACTTTGAGACTTCATCATTGCATATCATCTGTTAACAATAAACATTGTCCTTTCTTCATCTAACTGGTCTCTCCCTGATTGAAATGGAGCTATAGCGCAAGTTCAGACAGGACCATAAGATAAGATAAGATATTCCTTTATTAGTCCCTCAGTGGGGAAATTACAGGATCACAGTAGTATAGCTCACTGATAAACGAATAATAAAATAGAAACAAGTAATATAATAAGCATTAAAAAAGAAAACATCAGTAGAATATAATAAGCATTAAAAACAGTAGAATATATGTACAGACTGAATAAAAAGTATATATATATATAGATAGATAGATAGATAGATAGATATATACTTTATTAATCCCCAAGGGGATTTTGTCAGTCCAGCAACACACAAGAACAAAAAAAAAACCAAAACACAAAATATAGGAGAAGGGTTAGATCTGGGAAAACTGTTGTGAGAGCCTAGCCCACCCGCCGGGCAGGAATGTTCTCTCTTCTCTCTGTGGCAGCGGAGGCGGAGAGAGAAGGAGACGCCTGAGTACCTCTACCTGTCTGGGGTGGGTGGTGGAGGTGGTCCGGGTCCCAGTTTCTGGGACCTCTTCTTTCCACCAGACTCCTCCCCCCACCTGTCCCAGGTGCTCAGCAGCTGGCCGCCTAATGGAGCCAGCAAAGCTAACCAGTAAGTTAACTGTGGCGCTGGTGCCACCAGCCGCTGTTGCTGCCCAGCAGACAGCAGCACACAGAGTGCAGCACACTGGCGACATAGACCATAATCGTTAAAGCACACAACGCTCTCGCTGAAAGATCGGCAGGAAAAAGAGGTACATCATCTCCTCCTTTCTTGTCAGTTCGTTGTTGATGGGCAGTTCAGTTCAGAGTCAGTAGCCGATGGAGTGTCCCAGGTACTCTCCTCCACCATGTCCACCACCACCACCCCACACCACCCAGAGGTGTAGGAGGCACCACCCTCTCGTCCACCCCACACTCTCTGGTCTTCTTGGGCTCAGCGTCCCACTTGGTTCCTCATCACCACCCTTACCAAGTCACTCACCACTGCCCTGTACTCCTCCCTTCCCGCCCAATCATCAGAGTACACCCGCAGATGTCAGAGAGTACTCACAGAGAGTGTAGAGAGCATGAAACTACGTCACTGGACAGAAGGGTGAGGTGGGGAGACAGAACAGTTTCCACTGGGATCCACCAACTGCAACATCACACACTGTGTCAGTCCCAGCCCCATTCTCCAGATTGAGGAGATGGGCCTGGGTAGTATGTGCATCCAGGAGATGGTGGTGACCAGCAGCTCACCACTCACAGGCAGCAATGCACAGTGGCTAGATGGGAAGACACTTTGTAAGTCACACTAGTGCCAGTTGAGACAACCATCCAGGTGGCACTGAGCTCTGGTAAGCAGCCACATATAGGTGATGGGACAGGTACAATGGGCGGCCAAGAGTCAGGCAAATGCCAGAGGTCCAAGCGCTGAGCGGCCGCTCCAGCACCTCACCACGTGGGAGGGCAGGGCCACCCCCATCAGCATGGAGGGGGCATGGTGCGGACTTTGGGACGGACGCCAGATGGTGTTCCACTTGGGACAGGGGGGACCAGGCGACGTCTTCCACACGACTGACTTCGACTCCAGAGCTGGGCTGAGGAGGTCTTTAGGACCCTGCGACAGCTGGGTGGCACCTGGTAGCTCCCCAGGGAGGGACCCTTCAGCTGCTGCAGCTCTGACTCTGGTCGTCACAGAGAGAGGGGAGGTGGGTGTCCTGGCGTTATTGAGGGCACAGAGAGGGGAGGGGTGTGCAGAGAGGGGGAGAGGAGGTTGGGAGGAGGTGTGGGGGGGAGAGGGGGAGGGAGGTGGGAAGAGGAGGTGACGGGAGGAGAGGCTGAGGACCTCGGAGGGGAGCCCTGGCTGTCTCTGCCCCTCACAGATCCTCTTGTTCTCCCTGTCAGCCCCCTCTCACTGTGCTGCTTCCTGATCTCTGCCCTCCCTAGGCTTCCCTCCCTTCAGCTTCCAGCTGAGTTTCAGCTCTGGCTTGGCTCCTGAGCCCCTCCTCTCCAGAACCTTCTTCAGCTTGCTCTTCACCTTCAGGGCTTCAGCTTGTGCAGCAGCTCTGTAGCAGCTTTCAGGCTGATCAGAGCTTGGGGCAGGGGATGCACAGTCCGTGTGATGGGATGGTGTGATGTTGGGTCAGCAGGTCCTCAGTCCCCTTGATGTCTGGTGGTGTGTAGTCCGAACTTGATGTATTCCCAGATGCAGTCGGTCATACATCCGTCTCCGTCAGCCCCACCTCCCACAGTCCACTAGAGACCAGAGGAGTCCACCTGACAAGAGACAACCGCCTCAAGACCACCTCCTCACAAGACTGGTGTACACCAGATTCAGTAGGTCATGATCAGCTGGGGAGGGGGGCAGGAGGCCAGGCGTTCTGGCGACCAGCAGTGGTCTCCTTAGTATTAGCATACAGCCAGTTAAGCGCCAGAGTCCAGAGTTTGTATGTTCCTAGTTTGATGGTTATCCAGTGTATGGCCTAGCAGAGCAGTAACAGTGATGGTGTGGTTAAGCACAGGCTGATGATTCAGCAGAGCAGACATAGTGGAGTGGATAGAGTGTCCACACGCCAGCTGATGGGCGTGAACACACGCGCACCAAATATGGTGGCCCAAAGTCGCGACATAGTAACAAGAGGCCCCCGTGGCTTTTCGCAAAATGTTCAATGTCAGGGCCGCCGCCAGTTCACAGCGCTCTTCTGCACGCCGGCTTCACGTGGCACCTGTCAGGGTGGCGCCACTTCACATTCCTCTCCTTCCTCGGTCCGTGCTGCCTCAGCGCTGCACTCCAGTCTCCCTCGGGCAAAGAGACTGCTCACTAGAGAGGTGAAGGCAGCTAATCCGCCCGAGCCAATGCCTCAGTGAAGCACAGCCCAAGTCTCAACCCAAGACCCGGGCAGCGAGCTCGGTCATCCGCTTTAGCGCTCTCAGCCGCTCAGACCATCGACGGCGCGGCCCGGATCATCCTCAGTTTAGCCCTCCGCTTTCACAGCCTCCAGCGGCCAGCCGAGCTCTCACGTGAGCGAGGCAGGATCACAGGTCTTTCTCCAGGCTTCCGCCGCAGAAGCGCTGAGCTGCTGGTGAAGAAGAGCCACAGGCCCCAGTTCGATGGTATAAGTTCACCAGCAGACCGTCCGACAAGAACAACTGTTAACAGTAGAAGTAAAAAAGAAGAAAAAATGGTCCCAGTGTCCAACAAATTAAGAAACAAAACGGAGAGAAGAGAAAGAAAAAAAAAAGAAAAAAGAAAAAAAAAAAAAATAAAATGAGTATATAAACAAAAGTACTTCAGCATATTGCACATGTTGTTGCACCAGGTAGTGGTAGAGTGATAAAGTGATAAACTGCTGAGTGACCAAGTTCAGTTTGGTTGTGAAGTGGCCTACCGGGAGCTCAGCCGGTTGTGTAGCCTAACCGCAGCGGGAAGAAAGGACTTGCGGTACCTCTCCCTCAGACACGCGGGATGAATCAGCCGGTGACCGAAGGAGCTGTGCAGCGCTACCAGAGTGTCCTGCATGGGGTGGGAGGCGTGGCTCATCATGGACGACAGCCGTCATCATCCTCCTGTCCCCACCACTTCCACGGTATCCAGAGGACGCCCAGCACGCTGCTGGCCTTCTTTATCAGCTTGTCCATTCTCCTCCTGTCAGCTGCAGTGATGCTGCTGCACCAGAAGACCACTCCGTAGAAGATGGCTGATGCCACCACAGAGTCGAAGAAGGTCTTCAGGAGTGCACCCTGCACCCCGAAGACCTCAGTCTCCTCAGCAGAAAGAGTCTGCTCTGTCCCTTTTATAAAGTGCATGTATGTGGTCGGACCAGTCCAGTTTGTTGTTCAAGTGAACACCCAGGTACTTATAAGATTTGACGATCTCAATGTCTAGTCCCTGGATGCTCACGGTACCGGAGGAGCGTTTCCGGCGGAAGTCCACCACCAGCTCCTTGGTTTTACTGGAGTTAATCTGGAGGCGGTTCCGCTGGCACCATCCTAAAGTCCTGGTTTAGCTCTCTGTATTCCCTGTCATCATCGGCGGAAATGAGGCCGACGATTGCAGAGTCATCGGAGAACTTTTGCAGGTGGCAGTTAGCAGAGTTGTGGTTGAAGTCCGATGTGTAGATGGAGAAGAGGAATGGAGCCAGAACGGTTCCTTGTGGGGCTCCTGTGCTGCAGGACACCGATCTGACTCGCACCCGTATCCGCACATACTGAGGACGGTTGGTGAGGTAGTCCAGGATCCATGCGGTCAGGTGGTGGTCCACTCCGCTCTGCTCCAGCTTGTCCCTCAGAAGCAAAGGCTGTATGGTGTTGAAGGCACTGGAGAAGTCGTAGAACATGACTCTCACAGTGCTTCCAGCCTTTCCAGGTGAGAGAGGCATCTTTGTAGCAGGAAGATGACGCGTCATCCACCCGATGCCAGATTGGTAGGCGAACTGGAGTGGGTCCAGGGATGAACTCACCAGAGGGCGGAGATGGGCAAGGACCAGCCTCTCCAGGGTCTTCATGAGGTGGGCTGTCAATGCCACCGGCCGGTAGCTATTGAGGTCCTTGGGCGCGGGGTCTTTGGTACCGGTACCACGCAGGACATCTTCCATAGCTGTGGTACTTTCCCAGCCTCAAGCTCAAGTTGAAGATGTGCTCCGCTATCCCGCACAGCTGGTCTGCAGGATTTGAGAAGCCTTGAGCTGATGCCGTCTGGACCCGTGGCCTTCCTCACTTTGATCCTCCTCAGTTCCCTTCTCACCTGGGTAAGGGACACTCTGGGGGTGGGTTGCTGTGAGGTGTTGGAGTGGGTTGCTGGTTGTGGAATGCTGTGTATGAGAGGTGTGAAGGGAGCCGAGTGTGCTGGAAGAAGGTGAGGGAGACGGAGAGGGGGCAGTGGTCCACAGGGGTGCAGATGATGGGGTTGCAGCAGCCGGGAGGTCTGGTTGGGGGAGTGGTGGGTGGCGGTCAAATCTATTAAAAATAAGTTCAAGTCGTTCACCCACTTTTGGTCCCCTCAGGCTGTTGGTTGGGCCCCTTGAACCCAGAAATGGCTTTGAGGCCCTTCCAGACACCGACGGTGTTCCTCTGCTGCAGCTGGTCCTCTATCTTCGTCCTGTAGACATCCTTCCCCTCCCTGATCTTCATCCTCAGCTCCCTCTGCACAGTCTTCAGCTCCTCTTTGTTGCCAGATCTAAAAGCCCTCTTTTTCTCCTTGAGGAGGGCCTTTATCTCTGGGGAAATCCAGGGTTTGCCGTTTGAGAAGCACCGTACAGTCCTGGTGGGTACGGTGTTCTCCACACAGAAGTTGATGTAGTCCGTGATGCAGTCGGTGAGACCGTCGATGTCTTCCCCATGGGCATCACTGAATACTTCCCACACAGTTGTTTCGAAACAGTCCTTCAGAGCCTCCTCGGCTCCATCGGTCCATCGTCTAACTGTGCAGGTCACAGCTGGCTGCTTCTGTGCACGAGTGGTGTACACAGGCAGGAGGTGCACCAGGTTGTGATCAGATCGGCCCAGGGGAGGGAGTGGTGATGATGAGTATGCCTCCTTGGTGTTGGCATAGAGAAGATCCAGTGTCTTATTGTCTCTGGTGTGGCATTTGACATACTGGGTGAATGTGGGCAGAGTGGAGGACGGAGGGCATGATTAAAGTCCCCAGAGAGAAGGAGGAGAGCATTGGGGTGCTGTGTCAGCAGCCTGCTGGTCGCCGAGTGGATGACGTCACAGGCCGCTTCAGCGTCAGCAGAGGGGGGGACATACGCAGCCACCATGATAACGTGCGAGAATTCCCTTGGCAGATAGTGTGGCCTCATGCTAACAGCTAGCAGCTCAATGTCCGTGTGCAGGTCTGCTCTTTAACAGTGATGTGCCCAGAGTTACACCATCTATCATTCACAAACACTGCCAGTCCTCCTCCCTTCCTCTTACCGCTCTCCGTTGTCCTGTCCGCCCGTATGATGTGGAACCCGTCGAGTGCAGCGTGCGTGTCCGGAGTTAGCTCTGTTAGCCACGTCTCCGTGAACACCACGAGGCTACACTCCGGTATTCCCTCTGATGGCGAGTCAGCGCCGCTAGCTCGTCCATCTTGTTAGGAGAGACCTCACGTTTCCCATGATGATGGAGGGTAGAACGGGTTTGTAGCGTCTTTTCCTGGCGCGACGTTCCGCCCCCGCACGGCTTCCCCGTTTCTTCCTCCTCAGCTCACGGGGAACATAGGGTCTTTCCTCGGCAGTAGCACCGCCGAGTCCCGCAATGCCATCAGCTGGTCCTCGTAAATAACTGGACCGTGGTTGCGTGCTGGGTCCCCAAACACGGAGGTGAAAATAGCGATTAACAGCAGATAGACCACGACAAGCTCGACGTGTCCAGCTGCCATACTGCACCGTTAAACTGTAACTAGTAGCAGGGGAAAAAAAAGTGACAAGAAATAACGAGGAAAAAACACATAATATACTAAAACTAAGTTGTGAGCAGGAGCTACTGTGAAAGGCAGCCACGCGTGCAGCGCCGGAAGAAAACACCTCATGTCTGCCATTTATCCCTCATTTGTCTGCTAATCATTTCTCACACATGCTCACTCATTGTTTACTCCCTGTCATCGGCGCCGTCAATCATGACACCAGCTGCGCAGATCAGCTGGTCCACTCTATCCAATAAGCACAGGGAAACAATGACATGGCGAGCAAATCCGCTCGCTACTTTCTCATTCAAATAGGATTGTCTCTCTTCCTTTAGTTCATTCAGGGTGCTTTTACGCACCCCTCCACCTTCCCATCTCCACCCAGTCTTCACAGATCCATCAGCTTCAACTCATCATTCCATCAGCTCATCAGCCACCATCAGGTCTGGACTCCACGTTGCTGATCGGGGCAGTCGGCCCTCAATTACAAATCTCCCCGTAGAGTCCAAACGCCAAAGACTCTGAGACTTTATTTTTATTGCATATCCTCTAACAATAAACATTAGAATTTTTTCATCTAAGTGGTCTGTTCCTGATTGAAATAAAATAAACTGAATTTAATTGAAAGAATGAGAGAACATCTTGTGGATTATTTGAATACCAAAAGCCAAGGGGCGGTGTCAACGCGGCTGGCTGAGTGTCTTTAAAAAGATCTCCCGGGGCCAAGTCTGCAGTGTGCATTTTCTACCTGTGAGGCGAGACTACTGACTACTTGGATCCTGCTAAGTATCTTCTTTAAACTAGTTTTATCTGCTAAAGTTACTGTTGTATTTGTTGTTTAAAGCTGCTGGATTGTTAGTCTGTCCTGTTAGAGAGGTGTGTCCTGTGTTCCGACACCTGAATCTTCACTGATTGGACGAGCGATCGTCACCTGGTTTCTATTGAGTGTCATTTGAATACCAAAAGCCAAGGGGCGGTGTCAACGCGGCTGGAGGTAATTGGCACTAACTTGGGCTCATAACCGGGTGGGGTTTCAGGCGTCAGCTGTGACTCAGCAGGACAAAGACATGACTCTTCCGGAGTCAAGACTCGGAGGACAAAGACATAGGAGTCTTCCGTTGGAGTCAAGACTCGGAGGACAAAGACATAGGAGTCTTCCGTTGGAGTCAAGACTCGGAGGACAAAGACATAGGAGTCTTCCGTTGGAGTCAAGACTCGGAGGACAAAGACATAGGAGTCTTCCGTTGGAGTCAAGACTCGGAGGACAAAGACATAGGAGTCTTCCGTTGGAGTCAAGACTCGAGGACAAAGACATAGGAGTCTTCCATTGGAGTCAAGACTGAGGACAAAGACATAGGAGTCTTCCGTGGAGTCTTCGGGGCTGAGTATTTCCCATTTTTGAATATGTGTGTCTTTTCCATACCTGTGCGTATCTCTACTAGTAGTTACTAGGACTCGCCTCATTCATGTACCCCGAACCCTACCGTTAGTTACTATAGGACTCATTCCATTCATGTACCCCTCTGTTATCCTTCCTACCCGTTCTACTCACACCCAGCACCTGGTCACAGGAGGCCTCTGGAACTGTCAGTCAGCCAACCGCAAGGCCGACTTCATCTCTGGCTTTGCCTTGGAGCAGTCGTTGACTTCCTGGCTCTCACTGAGACCTGGATCACAGCAGACAACACGTCTACCCGGCTGCACTCTCCTCTGCCTTCTCCTTTAGCCACACACCCAGACCCTCTGGTCGGGGTGGAGGTACAGGTTTACTCATCTCACCCACATGGTGTTTCTGTCCCTACCCTTCCTCTTTATCCCACTGACTTTTGAGTTTCATGCGGTGACCGTTACTCATCCGGTTCAACTTCACATTGTTGTTCTCTACCGTCACCCTGGTTCTTTGGGAGATTTCTTGGACGAGCTAGACGTCCTCCTATCGAACTTCATGAACACGGCCCCGCTCATCCTTCTGGGTGACTTTAACATCCAGACAGAGAAGTCATGTGATCTCTTACTCTTACTGTCTTCCTTTAACCTCTCACTCAGTCCCTCCCCTCCTACTCACAAAGCCGGCAACCACCTTGACTACATTTTCACAAGAAACTGCTCTACCTCTAACCTCACTGTGACTCCTCTCCATGTCTCTGACCACTTCTTCATCTCTTACTCTCTCTCGCTCTCTGGTACTGACAACCCACCCATATCTACAGACTCTGCACCTGTACGCGCAACATTCGCACCCTCTGCCCCTGCTCTCTGGCCTCCTCTGTCCTATCTGCTCTCCCTCAACTGACTGCTACTGACTCATGCATCCTAAGTCTGGTGCAGACCCTGTGCTCTCTTCTCTGTCTTCATCTCTTGATTCTCTTTGTCCTTTTAAGACACGACCGTTCGAAATCCTCTCCGGCTCCGTGGTTGTCGGACTCGGTGCGCCGAGAGAGCCACCCTCTGACGACGGAAAGAAAATGGCGCCGTCGAATCAAGCGGAAGACTTGCTCTTCTATCAATCTCTCTCTCCTCCTTCTCTTCCTCTATCTCTGCAGCCAAAAGCTCGTTCTACCTGACCAAAATTCAGTCTTCCTTCTCTAACCCCAAAAACTCTTCTCTATCTTTTCCAACCTCCTTGATCCCCCTGTCCCCTCCTCCTTCCACCCTTTTGCCGAGCCACTTTGTCGACTACTTTACAAACAAGATAGACGACATACGCTCCTCCTTTACAAATCCATCTTCTATCACCTCACCAACACTAACTTCTTCATCCCCTCTCTTCCTCTTTCACCCCTTGTCTCCCAATCAAGTTCTTAGCTTGGTGACCTCCGCCCGACCGACCACCTGCGCCTTCACCCCGTCCGTCTCCCATTCTCCAGGCTATTGCCCCTGACCTTCTGACCTTCCCTACCCATCTTATTAACAGCTTCCTCTCAACTGGCTGTTTCCCTAACTCTCTGAAGGAGGCGAGAGTCAACCCTCTCCTGAAGAAACCCACTCACCCGTCTGAAGTCAGCAACTACAGACCGGTCTCTCTTCTTCCTTTTCTCCCAAAACTCTGGAGCGAGCTATCTTGAGCCAAGTGTCCTCCTATCTCCACAGTAACAACCTTCTTGACCCTCACCAGTCTGGATTCAAGGCCGGCCACTCGACAGAGACGGCCCTCCTTGCTGTCTCTGAGCAGCTTCACACTGCTAGAGCAGCCTCTCTCCTCTGTCCTTATCCTTCTCGACCTTTCTGCAGCATTTGACACCGTGAACCACCAGATCCTGATCTCTTCTCTTCAGGACCTGGGGATCTCAGGCACTGCACTCGCTCTTTTCTCTTCCTACCTTAAAGACCGCACCTACGGGTAACTTGGAGAGGATCTGTGTCTGATCCTTGTCCTCTCACTACTGGGGTTCCTCAAGGCTCCGTCCTGGGTCCCTCCTCTTCTCTCTGTACACAAATTCTCTCGGCTCTGTCATTCGTTCGCATGGCTTCTCCTACCATAGCTATGCTGATGACACCCAACTGATCTTCTCGTTCCACCGTCCGAAACACAGGTGGCGGCACGAATCTCTGCCTGTCTGACTGACATCTCTCAGTGGATGTCTGCTCACCACCTGAAGATCAACCCTGACAAGACTGAGCTACTATTCCTTCCAGGAAAGGCTCCCCACCCACGACCTGACTATCACCTTCAACAGCTCTGTGTTGGCCCCTACCCTGACTGCCAGGAACCTCGGGTGACACTCGACAGTCAACTCTCCTGACGGCAAACATCGCTGCGACGACGTGTTCCTGTAGGTACATGCTGCACAACATCAGGAGAATACGTCCTCTTCTTACTCAGAAGGCGGCGCAGGTTCTGATCCAGGCTCTGGTCATTTCACGCCTCGACTACTGCAACTCCCTCCTGGCTGGTCTACCTGCTAAGGCCATCCGACCCCTGCAGCTCATCCAGAATGCAGCAGCTCGACTGGTCTTCAGCCTCCCGAAATTCACCCACACCACTCGCCTCCTCCGCCTCTCCACTGGTTACCGTGGCTGCTCGCGTGATCCGCTTCAAAACACTGGTCCTGGCGCATGCTCTAGACGGATCGGGCCGTCTACATCCGGGATATGGTCACACCGTACACCCCGGCATGTTCTCCGCTCGGCAACAGCCAATCGACTTGTGACTACTGCACCTCGAGCTAATCACTCAAATCCAGACTGTTTGCTGTCCTGGCTCCTCAGTGGTGGAACGAGCTCCCCACTGACATCAGGACAGCAGAAAGTCTCTACATCTTCCGTCGGAGACTGAATACACACCTTTTCCGACTATATCTGGATTAAAACACAGATTAGCACTTCAGTGGCACTTAGATAGCACTTACTTATGGTACTTTTGTAGTTCGACTATGTTGAGGAAATGTTACTTCCTGTATTCTTGTTGTTCTTAGTTTGTACTCTAGGTTGAAATGCACTTATTGTAAGTCGCTTTGGATAAAAGCGTCTGCTAAATGACATGTAATGTAATGGATTACTTCTTTAATTATTCCCATCAAATAACATGCCTTATACGTCCTTTCATCCATCAGATACTGCTCAGGAATGATCACCGGTTTAGTTTCTCGCCCATAACTGAATTTGCATCTCAAAGGTTGAAACTTAAAAAAGAAGAGGACATACATACCAGATCTGGTGGAGGATGCTGCTTTCTTTGGTTGTTTCCTCCTGTGGGTACTGCTCCCAGTGAGCTGCAGTTGGAGTTTGTGGGTCTTGCTGGTGCCTTGTTTTTGTCCACTGCAAGAGAACTGCAACATCTGAGCGTGTGGGTAGCAGGTACAGCATTCAACATGGTGTCCACACACTCCCCATGGACACAGAATGCTCACACGTTCCATTAACGTACCACAACATCGGGACACAGAAAACTAAAAGAAACCCCAACATACACACATACACACTTGTCTCATACATCTTCTCTCATCTGGTAATGGAGAATACGCCATATTGACTGTTCAGGGCTGAGGCAGATGCATTATGGGATGCGTGGTAATGGTTTGTGTGTGTGTGTGTGTGTGTGTGTGTGTGTGTGTGTGTGTGTGTGTGTGTGTGTGTGTGTGTGTGTGTGTGTGTGTGTGTGTGTGTGTGTGTGTGTGTGTGTGTGTGGGGGTGTGTGTGTGTGTGTGTGTGTGTGTGTGTAAAAGTGCGTTCACACCAAAAGCGATGAGATTTTTCCTTTAAGTTTCAATATTTCAACTAGGGGCGAAAATTGCGCCGCTGAAAACGCGTCGCCCACATTGCCTCGCCCGGAAAAATATTGCGTCTATCGCAGCCACACGCGACTTACGTTGACTTTTCATGGGATTCGGTCGCGCGAAAAAATCGCATCGCTTTTGGTGTGAACGCACCTTAAGTACTTTGTTTACGTTGCAGACAGTGAAGGAAAGCCCACTGACATACAGAGACCCGTCTGCAACGCTTGTTTCAAAGCCACACAGACCAAACACACATCTGTAAAGTTATGTAACAACGATTGCTCATACTGAAGGAAGTAACGATGTATTCATCTGGTCAGATACAGACAAAAGGCTGACATAGCCGTGTATAATTAATGTTGTGATGGCACCATGTAGTTTTAATTAATATCTTGCTGTAGGCTAATACTAATAGTAAGGTCATTTGTTAAGTGTTGGAAAAGCTGTTCAGGAACAAGCTGGTAAAAAAGGGAACCATACAGATGTTTTATTATGTGGTATCATATTGTATTTATGATATTGTATTGAATTCTGGTATCTGGTATCATGATATTTATGGCAGGTATCGTAGGCCTACAGAAGTTATAATGTTGGTATCGTGACAACCTGATAGAGGCAGAACAGACTCAAGGAAAAGGCTCATCGCTAATCAGAGCAAACGAGTCCTTGAATCAGAATCAGAATCAGAATCAGTTTTATTGGCCAAGTAAGTTTGCACAAACAAGGAATTTGACTAGGTAAAGTGTCTCTCAGTGCTTACACAAAATATACATTTCAACACAATACAATACAGAACAAACAAAACAAAACAGTGCAGTACAGAACAAACAGTGCAAAACAGTGCAACGGTCTAAGAAGTTTAAGAAAGTGACTTAAAGTATATACAAGAGGAATGGCTATATACAGTAGCTGTGAAACAGTAGTGCCAGAAGAAGTGGAGAGTGTGAGAAGTGCAGGGATAAATATATATGCTACAGTGGGTTATTGTTTAGTAGTGAGACGGCGAGGGGGAAGAAACTGTTTATTTGTCTCGAGGTTTTGGCGAACAGTGATCTGTAGCGTCTACCAGAGGGGAGGAGTTTAAATAGTTTGTGTCTGGGGTGGGAGGGGTCTGCAGTGATTTTTCCTGCCCGTTTCCTGACTCTGGAGGTGTACAGGTCTTGGATGGTGGGCAGGTTGGCACCGATGATCTTCTCTGCAGACCTGACTGTCCGTTGGAGTCTGTTCTGATCCAGTTTGGTGGCCGATCCAAACCAGACAGTGATTGAAGTGCACAGAACAGACTCTATAATTGCGGTGAAGAACATGGTCAGCAGCTCCTGAGGCAGGTTGTACTTCCTAAGCTGGCGCAGGAAGTACATCCTCTGCTGGGCCTTCTTGATGATTTTGTTGACATTAGGTTCCCACTTCAGGTTCCGGGAGATTGTGGATCCAAGAAACCTGAAGGATTCCACAGCCAACACAGTGTTATTGAGTATGGTGAGGGGGGGCAGTGCTGGGGGGCTCCTCCTGAAGTCCACTGTCATCTCCACAGTTTTAAGCGTGTTCAGCTCTAGGTTGTTGCGACCGCACCACAGGACCAGCTGTTCAACTTCCCGCCTATATGCAGACTCGTCATCATCACGGATGAGGCCGATGACTGATGTGTCACCTGCAAATTTTAGGAGTTGAACAGATGGGTCTCCTGAGGTGCAGTCGTTGGTGTAGAGGGAGAAGAGCAGTGGGGAGAGCACGCATCCCTGAGGTGCACCAGTGCTGACTGACCGGGTGCTGGATATTGTTTCTCCCAGCCTCACCTGCTGCTTCCTGTCCATCAGGAAGTTTGTAATCCACTGACAGGTGGAGGCAGGCACAGTGAGCTGGGTGAGTTTGGTGAGGAGGACTTCTGGGATGATGGTGTTGAACGCTGAGCTGAAGTCCACGAACAGCATCCTTGCATAGGTCCCTGGGGAGTTGAGGTGTTGCAGGATGGAGTGCACATGTTGACTGCATCATCCACTGACCTGTTTACCCGGTAGGCAAACTGCAGAGGGTCCAGCAGGGGGCCTGTGATGCCCTTCAGATGGGTCAATACCAGTCTCTCCAAGGACTTCATGACCACAGACGTCAGGGCGACGGGCCTGTAGTCATTCAGTCCAGTGATGGAGGATGTTTTGGGAACCGGGATGATGGTGGAGCGTTTGAAGCAGGAGGGGACTTCACACAGCTCCAGAGATCTGTTGAAGATCCGTGTGAAGATGGGGGCCAGCTGATCAGCGCAGGCTTTCAGACAGGAGGGTGACACACCGTCTGGGCCTGCTGCCTTCCTCGTCTTCTGTCTCTGAAAGAGCCGGCACACATCCTCTTCACAGACCGTCAGTGCCGGTGGGGGGGTCAGGGGGGAGGGGGTAGGTGATAACAGGGGATGCAGATGATTGTGTGAAGTCTGAGTTGGAGCGGGTGAGGGGTGTGAATGTGGGGTGATCAAACCTGCAGTAAAACACATTCAGATCGTCAGCCAGTTGAGGGTTCTCCATGGAGTGGGGGGAGGATTTCCTATTGTTGGTGATGTCCCGCAGGCCTCTCCACACTGACGCACTTGAAGGACTTGTTCAGGCCAAAAAAGGACGTTGGTTCATGATTGACTAACCATATTATATATAATGATGAGCAAGCTTTGTTCATAATCAAATCAGTTTATAATTGTGGTCAGAACAATCAAAAGCCTAGTTATAAAAGCTTGAGGTTTCATCAAATAACGTGGATGTGGTGTGGCGACAAGAAAATCTTTCCTTTCAAATGGTCTTATAGCAATGCTTCCAATTGCATTGGTTTGTTAACTTACCAGCGTTTATTACATTAGATGTCATTCAGTTGACACTTTTATACAAAGCAACTTAGGCCTACAAACATGTTACATTCATACACCGTAGATCACAGCGACAGTGTGCCAAACCCCTGATAGAAAGACGGACCTGCTAACGACTGATCCACAGTGACCCCCTTTATGTTTCATCTTCTATAACTCAGTCTTGCAGGTGTGGAATGCATCATATTTATTCATTAGCTTCTCTTTTTTCTATAACTTTCAATTGACCCTTGACTAAGTCCAGCCCCTGGAATGCAGACTGGCCTGGACAAATGTAGCATAACTCCGTTCAGAGACTCTCATGTCATTTCAGGTGTTCATCCTTTTCAGGCTGGTTTTGTGGATTTGGAGGTAGTCATGGTTAAATATTGTGATATTCTTGAATCCATCCAATCCATTCCATTTATGTGTAACCTTTCTTGTTCCTCACCCACATGCTATGTTCACAGTAAAATTGAGACGGACCAGCATGTTCTGTTGCCAGTAGATGGCAGTATCTATCTTCAGGGCCAGCCCTGAATACCAGCACTTACTGAGAGACTACAGACTCTTCAGTCGCATTTAGATTATATTTGAAATATTAATTGGGTGCAGAACTATTTCTCACTCAATAAGGATGAAATATGACCTGTACTAAATGATTCTCTTTGTTGGAATGTGAATACGGTTAATCTGAGACTACACCTCAAAAATAATACTCAACTTCAAAAGTATTAAATTTCGGATAACACCGCAACACTGATGGTCCTGCCGGTTGCACTGCATTACTGGCCCAAAAGCTGCACACCGAATATTCTCCTCCACTGTCTCTCCACAAGGATGTGTGCTTTCACTATTTATCCTCTACACAAATACAGGACTGTCTCAGAAAATTAGAATATTGTGATAAAGTTCTTTATTTTCTGTAATGCAATTAAAAAAACAAAAATGTCATGCATTCTGGATTCATTACAAATCAACTGAAATATTGCAAGCCTTTTATTCTTTTAATATTGCTGATTATGGCTTACAGCTTAAGAAAACTCTAAAATCCTATCTCATAAAATTTTAATATTTCCTCAGACCAAGTAAAAAAAAGATTTATAACAGCTGAGTGTTTGTCAAGGCTCAGGAAACCCTTGCAGGTGTTTCGAGTTAATTAGACAATTCAAGTGATTTGTTTAATACCCTACTAGTATACTTTTTCATGATATTCTAATATTTAGAGATAGGATATTTGAGTTTTCTTAAGCTGTAAGCCATAATCAGCAATATTAAAAGAATAAAAGGCTTGCAATATTTCAGTTGATTTGTAATGAATCCAGAATGCATGACATTTTTGTTTTTTTAATTGCATTACAGAAAATAAAGAACTTCATCACAATATTCTAATTTTCTGAGACAGTCCTGTATGTGTCAGAGCAGGTATGAAAATAGGACCATTTTAAAGTATTCAGATTATTCTGTTATTGTTGGGCTCCAGGGCATAGAGACCAGCTACGGTCCGGTCATCCACGACTTTGTGAAGTTCTATCTTAAATCAAACATATTTTAAACACATAAAACCAAAGACATGATAATTTATTTTAGAAAACTTGCCCACACAGATTAAGTTATATCCATAAAGGGTCAGACAGTGGAATGTGTGGAGTCCAAGAAATATCTTGGGACAATTATTGACCCCAAACAAAATTTTGAAGCAAACTGTGAAGCCGTGTGCAAAAAGGGGCACAAGTTTTGTTTGAGGAAACTGTCCTATTTCCACATTGAAGATCATGATGATCTTACTTATTTTTGGTGTCATGGTTTGGAAACCTTTCGTTAAAGAATAAATTCTCTGCATCAGATTGTGAAATGGTCTAGCAGGCTGATTGGTGAGTCACAGCTGAGACCAGAGTCCCTGTACACCAGGCGGTTACAACGGATAACCGGCTCCATCTTAATGAAGTATCGATACTAAAAATATGAAAAATCATATAGTTTTTAACGTACGGATACCTTTTTATTATCGATACACCATGCAAAATTACAGCAGTAGATGAGCTTACATTCACGCTAACACTAAACCCCTAAAAACGCTGTCGACATTTTAACGCTGATTGGCCAAGACTCGACACGTCCCATCAAAGATGTTTTATTGCGAATATCACCACAACACATTTTCTCCGTGTCTCACTCCAATCTCATAAATGCCGGCCGGCCAGATGACTAGACCCCCCCCTTACCCCAATTCCCAAAACAAATACTCTGGATAAACACGATTCACGTGGATGACATGTTTTGTCATTCAATGCTCGGCACACAAGGAAATAGAGGCGTTAAAAAGAACGAAGAGTAAATAAAAGAGAGTCCATTGAGGTGATCGCTGCTATTCAACCCTTCAAACCAAGAAATTGCCAATGAAAAACAATAAAATAAAAGCCAAAGTTTTATTTGAAAAATCTATTCCACCAGCTGGCTGGCTGGCTGGCTGGCTTGCTTGCTAGCTGGCCCCCTCCCTCCTTCCCTTCCACGATCGCTTGGTCATTCACTCACTCCCTCATCAAGTGTGATGAAACCCCAAAATTGGGCAGGAGCCTCTCTCATTCTCACACTCAAGCATGCACACACACACACACATACATACACACACGCATGCACACACACACACGCATACACACATTGAGTTATATTACTATTTAAGTAATTGTACCCTGAAATAACTTAAATAGCACTAAATAATATGCAACTCAATTGTTTACTACTTACTGTGTACTTCTACTTCAGAGAAAAACATTGTAGTACTACATACTTGACAGAAAAATGTTACTGGTTACATTGGAGATTCAGATCTGGCTAAAAAAAGATAACAATTCAAATATAATGCTTATCATAAACTATTCAGCATCATATTAGACTTGAAAACTCCACCTCCAACATACCTAAGTAATTTGTGCTGATAATGCCTCTCTTCCACTTTTCACTTAGTAAAAAACTGAATGCAGGACTCTTCCTGCAAAGTATTTATAGTTTTATAACCAATAGTTAATAGTTTTACTTCAGACAACATGTTTTAAGCAAGCCTACCACTACCACTCCCAACACCAACATTCACAGTTAGAGAAAGGGTGAGAAGTATTAAACAGTATTAGCATATAACGATTTATTAGGATATTCTGAAAATTGTTGAATTATGTTACTATTCTACCTCATTACCTCGAAATAATTAAAAGAAACTCGAAAATCAACTGCACAGTAAGTAAGAGGAACACATTGTGGTACTGCATTTTCCTGACAGTGGTGAGGTTGCAGATGGGTTGCACTTTTCACATACCAGTTTGTTCAGTTCATTCAAGTTAATTCTAACATTTTGTTCACCTCAAAATGTCTTGTTGAGGGTTCATTTGAACTTTATCTGAGCTCTACGCTCTCAGGATCATGTCAGGCCAAAATAAAAGGTGCCGACGGACGAAATGCCAAACTCAAAACGGTAGTCCATAAACCAATGCGTGAAATCACAGTGACAATTTCCACTTTATATCTACAGTCTATGTTGTCAACACAAAACAAAACACACACACACACACAAACACACAGCCTCTCACACACCGTACCTGTGCTGTTTATTTGACCGTGTTTTGCTGAGCTGCTTCTTTGCAAGGGACACTGGGATGCCTGCTTTGTCAGGCCCTGATTGGCAGCAGGGGCTATTGAATGGGCGGCTGCTGTTTTTGTTGTGTTGTTATTGTTTACTGTTGGGGCCTTCAGACCTGTGAAGAGGACAAAGAAGAAGTCAAAGTCACAGAACTTCTTTAAATGTTTTTTTTGTCACTGGCTTGCCAGATGTTGATGCTTAAACGTTCCAGTTGCAGTTAAGTTAGCTGCAATTGTAAAAGCAATTGACCCTGATTGATGTTTCCACTCTTCCCTGAGAGGTGTGGGTCACCGAGTTGACAACTAAGACAGAAGATTTTAATTTAGCGAAGCCAAATTATGACCAGGATTTTTTTATTTATGTAACTATCTTCTCCCATCCTTTTCTTGTTCATCAGTAGTCCATTTTTAGAAGCAATTTTTTCAGCTGTAGCCACTATTTTAGGCTGCAGAGTAGAATCCCTTGTACTACCCACAATGTACCCACTCTGACTCAGAGGGGATATGCCACATAAACAGATGTCTGTTTCTTCATAGTCTTCTAGCCGGCTGGGGGACATTTTAGGATACACTGAGCTCTCCTCCTCTCTCTCTCCTTTACATATCTTTATTGCACATTACTAACTCTACTTCTTCCAGTCTGTGTGCCTTCTGGCCTCACAGGGTCAATTGGACCTGGCTGTGTCTGGAGCTGGTCCTGGCTTCTGGGCCCGACTCTGACTCCTTGTTCCTGCTTCCTGCATCCTACCCCTGGCCTGGCCTCCTTTCTCAGTTTTTGACCCTGTCTCCTTCTTGGTTCCTCATTAGCATCACCTCTTTTGAGATGCCTCCTGCCTAATGGCCCTGCTGATGATTTTGCGGAATCTATGACCAAGTTACAGAAAACCATCATCAAACATGGATATCATACATGTTTGACAGCACCTGCCATCAGTGTCTGATTTGAATATAGAAGATACCAAATTCAGTTTATGAACTTACATGATATTGTATTGAATATTTATGAAATCACTTTTTAAAATATTTTTGAATGGAGGCTAATTTTAAAAATCTCACAAACCCCCCTGAAGAGCTCTCGCTCTTGCTCTCTCTCTCTCTGGTTCCACCCCTCAGAACCCATGCAGGTGACGCCCTTGGCCCTGCCGCCAGACAACCCTGGTGGCCCCATAGCAGAGTACCAGGTGTGGGTCGGTGCTCTGGCTGCTCCAGCATGGTAGATAGTGTGCTATTGTTGTACGATACAAACACACACATCATTTTTAGTCTGAGTCTTCGAGCAACTGTGTGTGTGTGTGTGTGTGTGTGTTTGAGAGAGAGAAAGTGAAAGTGAAGTCAGTTATGTTGTGTTTAACAATAGAGGAGAAGAGAGGCCCACAATCTTACCTTTGCTTGTCGCTCCACTGATCTCGGTGCTTCCCTGTGATGAGGAAGTTAGGCTTGTGGGTAATCCCTTCACAGGACGTTTTGATGCGGCATGTCGTCTGACCGGCCCCAGTGCCTGCTGATTGGCTATTGGTTTAGAGTTGGATGTTGCAGGACCCAGGACAGCTGCAGTGGTGCGAGGTTTTGGGATACCTGGGAGACAGAGTAATACAGAAGACAATAGATACAGAAATAAAGAAATGGACTTTGAAAATAATATTTGATCTAAAACACTCTGATGAACTTTAATACTAACTGGAAACATAATATTTTGTATAAATCACATATGTATATGCAACTGAGAAAATAATAGACTTCAAAAGATATCAGTGAAGCAGTGCATGAGGTAGGTAGGTATGTATTCATGCCTTAGACAATTAGCTTCACTACATCCATTTAGGAAGAAACACTGACTAAAAATCACTTCTTTGACCAGAGAACAAACAAGGATCTAGACATTTAAATGAGTCGTAGCTGCAACAGCTATAATATTAGTTTAATGTCACACTTTATAATATTCATTGCCTCATAGCTTCTGAACTAGCAAAACTATAGGAGGAAGACTAAGGCCATGCACAGGTAAAAAAAGAAAGAAAGTGATGAGGTCACTGTAACACTGCATTGTTGTCAGCTCAATATACACACACACACACATGCGTGCACACACAAATGCGCAGACATACACACACACACACACACACACACTCTGCAGAGGTCACCAATAACAAGACTGCAGTGTAATTTCTTTCAAGAAAGTTAAGGATTTGCTTTAAATAAAATTCAAATATTGGCATAATATTAATCATAATTATTTTTTGCTAAATTTAAATTGAATTAATTCACAATCCACACGGTAAGATCTCATGAAAATAATCATGGGGCTAGCAGAGGTCACTAATAACAAGACTGCAATGTAATTTCTTTCAAGAAATGTAAGGATCTGCTTTAAAGAAATATCAAATATTGGAAATATATTACTATTATTTTCTTTATGAAGTGCCTTCATTTAGAAATCAAACGTCAGAATGTCTTGATTATCTCTGGGTGACACCTTGAGGTACTCAACCATGAATCAGAAGTGAAAGTATTTTGTAACTATGCACCATTGTGTTCTAAATCTATTCTGAAATTAGACACACATTTGCGCATGAATGTGATTTTCTATATCTTTTATTTTGACATTTTAAATCAGAACATCTAATATTGGAATAATTACCTTCTTTTATGTATTGTATTCATCATTCATACAATTCGTGATTTTTCATCTCTTCAATTAGTTTAATCTATCACTATATCTGCTTTCTCCCCGGAGTCCTTTTGACTTCACGTCTCATAGGGTCGTCGGACCCTATGAGACGGCATAGATCCTATCTGCCTGATGGATCATCGAGGTCTGGGTCGTGGAATTCCTGCTACCAACTACGCCACTGCCCTGTTGAGACTCCGCCCACTGTTGAGACTCCGCCCACTCCTCCTCTCTACCTCCATCTGCCTGATGGATCGTGGAGGTCTCCATCGTGGAATATGCCTACTGTGAACTATTCATACATTCTGTCATATTCATTGAATGTATTTTAACTCTAAATCTGTCCTTCTGTACACATTACATCTCTTGCACCTGTCCATCCTGGAGAGGGATCCTCCTCTGTTGCTCTCCTGAAGGTTTCTTCCCTTTTTTTCCCCTGAAGGGTTATTTGGAAGTTTTTCCTGATCCGATGTGAGGTTTTGGGGCAGGGATGTCTATGTGTACAGATTGTAAAGCACTCCGAGACAAATTTGTAATTTGTGAAATTGGGCTATACAAATAAACTGAATTGAATTGAATTGAATTTCGTCATATCACGTTCACCGGAAGTTCGCTCTTATTTTGAAGACAGTTTTCACACGCTCGTACCGTAATGCCTGGTATATACGTGTACTGAAAAATATCGGGCGGGCTGGCTTGACTGTGTTTTCCGAAGTGGCGGCTGACTTGACCGCAGTCAAACACGCCGCCCGGAAATATATCGCGTCTATCGCAGCCACACGCATCTGTACGCTTTTCATGGAATTCGGTCGCGCATGTACCTGTGTTTCTCAGGACATGCAGCCTGATCTCCAGCTAAGCAGGGACGTTTCTGCGGTCCTGCTTGTCCTTGCTACAACAAATAGATTGGACAGGGTTCTACTGGCCTTTAAGCCGTGCTTTGTATCGTGGGTGGACACTAAGGTGTTTGGAATGGCCCATTCCACAATAATGACGGTAATGCAGTCTCATCCACTATTCACAGAAGAATAGTAGAGTGTCTACTGGTTTCACTGTTGATTTATTCTATAGCTCTCCTAAATGTGCCCATAGGGTCCTAAGTTCTTCTTATACATAGGATATACATATCCTTGTAAAGGATTGTACTGCCTTGGCTAATTGCTTTTCAGGGCGTTGTTGTGAAAGAAAACATGTATAATCAGTATAAATGATAAAATAACACCATCTCAACAGCTTAGTGCCATTGAACTATTCATTAAACAGGTCTCGTAAACTCAGTTTTAATGATAATTTCGTCCTTCCAACAGAAGAACATTTGTTAAACATGTTGGGGAATACCACTTTGTTTATTTACCTGAATCAATGTCTCCTCTACAGCACGACATAAACTGCAGCAAACAGCTAACCTGAATCCCAAACTACATACAACCACTAATAAGGACATCCCACAAGTATTCTACTGCATTTAGGAGTGCTATGGGACCTATGATGTGTGAGAAAAAACGAAATCATAATAAACAAAAAGCAAATTCATTTTACATTTTTTTTTAACTAATAGATTAGTTGTTTAAATAATCCTGGAACACAGAAACAGACTAAATGCCATCACATACGAATAGGGATTCAGCAGTCGTTGGCAATCACAGCTCTTCTATCTGAAACACAATACATTTTGTCTCTACGTCTTTTCTCAAGGTTGACATTAGATTACTAACTCACCTATTTAAATACACATTCCTCCGAACAAATGACTAATGAATGAATACGAATAGATATGCAAGCTATCCAACTATCTTTTGGGCCCCCAGGAAGACTCTGACAGACCTGTTTTCTCCCGAATTACCTCATTAAGGTTTAAGGTTTAAGGTTTAAGGTTTTTTATTTGCCATCTGTGCCTAGACCAGCAGTCCAGACACATCGGAATTATTTTTGCAGGGTTCTCCGAGTCAAGAGGTACAAAACAACACACTATAATAACAGTAACAGTAACAATAATAGAAATATGCACACAGACTTACTGTTCTTTTGTGAATCCTGCATTTGCTGAAAATTATTTTCAATTTATACATTTGTACTGTTGGTTTTGTATGTTAATTACCCACAATTGGATCTAATATTGTGTGCGGCACCTATGACAAACTGCAACAAGCTAATTTCTCCACAGACATAATTAAAGTTTCTTTCACCAACTTTCGAGAGAGAGAGAGAGAAAGAGCACAATAAAGGCTTGTTATAAAGAGAGGTAAAAAATGAACATGTGCTCACCGCAATTACATTACCTCATACATAACACACGTATCCACATACCCCCACACACACACACACACACACAGTCTCTGTTAGTGAAGGTAGAGCAGCCTTTATACTTGTACTGCGACTGAAGCCAGCAGAAAACATCTGGCTTCATTTGTATTTAGTTGTGATGTGAAGCCAGCTGAAGGAAAGCATCTGAATTGTAGACGGCATTGCCCTGGCATCCAACACCACTGTAAAGAATCTTGGCGTTATCTTTGATCGGGACTTGTCCTTTAACTCCCACGTAAAGCAAATCTCAAGGACTGCATTCTTTCATCTACGTAATATTTCAAAAATCAGGCACATCTTGTCTCAAAAAGATGCAGAAAAATTGGTTCACGCGTTCGTTACTTCGAGACTGGATTACTGCAACTCCTTATTATCAGGCTGCTCTAATAAGTCTCTTAGGTCCCTCCAGTTGATCCAGAATGCTGCAGCTCGTGTTCTCACTAAAACCAAGAAAAGAGATCACATCACTCCTGCACTAGCTGCTCCAGGGCTCTCAAGTCTCACGCATTGAGCGTGAGACTCACGCATTTCGGTCTTATCTCACGCACTCCCGCCACACATCGAATTCCTCACGCTGAAAAAACCTCTCGGCTATTTAATGCTTGAATGCAGAGGTGCTCAATACGCCGATCGATTGTTCCGCTGCAGATCTCCGACGCCGGTCTGCGCGCATTGGGATGGAGCAAAAAAATAGTCTCAATCACACGTTACTAACTCTGCTTTCTCCCCGGAGTCCTTTTGACTTCACGTCTCATGGGGTCATCGGACCCTATAAAGACGACATAGATCCTATCTGCCTGATGGATCATCGAGGTCTGGGTCGTGGAATTCCTGCTCCTGACTACGCCACTGCCCTGTTGAGACTCCGCCCACTGTTGAGACTCCGCCCACTCCTCCTCTCTACCTCCATCTGCCTGATGGATCGTGGAGGTCTCCATCGTGGAATATGCCTACTATGAACTATTCATACACTCTGTCACATTCATTGAATGTATTTTAACTCTAAATCTGTCCTTCTGTACACATTACATCTATTGCATCTGTCCATCCTGGAGAGGGATCCTCCTCTGTTGCTCTCCTGAAGGTTTCTTCCCTTTTTTTCCCCCTGAAGGGTTATTTGGGAGTTTTTCCTGGTCCGATGCAAGGTTTTGGGGCAGGGATGTCTATGTGTACAGATTGTAAAGCACTCCGAGACAAATTTGTAATTTGTGAAATTGGGCTATACAAATAAACTGAATTGAATTGAATTGAATTATGTGACCCAGGAAATCAATGTTAGGTAAGAGCTGGCCCTCTAAAAATGTGCTTCGTGCTTACTGTTGATACACAAAAACACACTTGTACACACAATTGTCTGACTCCGCCAGTCCAGACCTTTCAGTGATTAAATTCCTTCTTCAATCCCTGACTTAGTACATTGTTATACCAGTGAACTTGACAAAATTTGATGATCAGTTCTTCTGTCATGTTTTGGGGAAAACCCACAGAGGGATGGTCCCCTGCTTATAATACTGGTAAGGAAGAAAACTGGTGGCTCAGTGTTGTAGATCATATTAGTTGAGAGAACTCATGGCAGCAAATGCAAGTTATGCAACACACTTATTCAGATATCTTTCTCAGGCCTAAATCGTTTTCAATAAAAGTTTCTCCTGCTCTGAAAATATCAGCCCTATGCTTATCCTATGATAAGGATATTGATGTGCATAGCATAGCATGAGTTCTGCCTATGAATCAGAATAACAGAAACAAACCGACTATATGCTGCTGCATACATGTGACCAGCATGGAACACATTCAACTTGTAAGTGATGTGATGTGCGGCTCCATTGCTGTAATGCAACACTACAGCTGAAACACACTAACGGAATGACGGAACCGTAAGTCACCAACTGCGTGCACACACACAGTGTGGACATCACATAGCAGCATGTGCTAGGACCTGAAAAATAGAGTGCGTGTGTGTGTGTGTGTGTGTGTGTGTATGTTTGTGTGGTATGTGGAAGGCATTTTAACTTGCAGGTCTGCAGTGTCAGCCTGCTCATTTCCTGAGTCTGGAGTCTATATGCCTGACAGAAAGTGTGTCGTTGAACAGAGCATTCATAAAATCCATATGCAGTGTGCTGCTGTATGTTTACAAGTAAGGTATTATAAAGTAAATGTGTCTCCACTGAAATAGCTCATGTTTTCATCTGTGAAGAAACCATATTGACTCACCCTGGCACTGACTTTGGCTCTGCTTTGTTTGAGATCCGCCTCCAGCACTCTGTCCACTCTCACCCATATTGGAGCTATTACTCTGGGTTTGCCGAGGCCCAGCGCTCCCCGGTCCTGGAGGTCCCGTCCCTGACCCTGGAGGTGCAGCCGGTCCCGAGGGCCCCTTATCCACTCTTGAACCTTTCCCTTGATGCCTGGAATTGGGCCCCAGCTTTGAGGAGACTTTCTGTAGAAAGAGATTATGTTTAGTGACAGCGTCCCAGCCTAGTGGACCCAGCTCCGAGCTGCGTATTGAGACCATGGTGTCAGCCATTCTCCGCTCTGAGTCAGAAATGTGGACTGGGGAGGCGGAGAAGGAACAGAGGGGAGGAGTATGAGAGAGTGTCTTAAGACAGAGAGGGAGGAGGAAAAGAGAGAGCAGGAAAGAAGAGGTAGGAGGGGAAATTGGGTTTTTGCAGCAATCACTAGAGGGTTAAAAAAAGTTGTATTGTTTTGTCCAATCCCGTCTCTGACCAGGCCAATTTTGTTCTCTCTCTGTCTTACCCCCAAACCTACATGTTCCACCCCCTCTGACTCTATAAACACCAGCACACATGGTGTGAGTTTGTAGATGGGGGCCTGACATTTGTCGTAGACTTTTAAAGCACATTTAACATATAGAGACTTCTTTGTTCTATATGTATTACCTATTTGTACTAACAGAGCAGTCAGGGACTTGAGAGAGTGAGAAATAAGTTTGAGAATGTTCACAAATCCATTCTTAAGTCAATTTAGGTCAAGACATTCATTAATAAAATCCTTTTAGCTTAGTCACCTCCCGACACAGAATCGGAGGGGATGAAACACTACAGAGTGTTCTTGTAACGTACAGCCTCCTCGACTTTTCAGCTGAGCCCAAGGATTACTGTAGCATACCAATACACACTTAATCATGTGTTGACATGTGAGCTGGTAGCTGGGCTGGGCCTAACTGATACTCTGTTTGGTATTACACGGATGGGTGGATAGTCAATGTTACTGCACACGTGTAACACCATTTCTCTGAATTTAGATTAAATTATAAAAACTCAGTTAATCTAATTATAGAATTTATCTGAATTCCTGTCAGTATGAATGGGAATAACATGAAATCCTAATATTGAGATACGGCACGTACTTATAACCATAATATCAGCTATTGCAATATAAAAGCTGATGCACAGAAAACATACCAGAGACCAAGTACACATACTGTTCACGTACCACTGCCTCATTTAAAAAACGTTAACACTTTTGACTGTGTAAGTAAATTATGTTAAACAACAACACAGTTTAGGGCACAAGACTACAGCTCAACCGGCAGATTAACGTCAATCTTTTATTTAGTTCAATTCAATTACATTTATTTTGTAAATCATGAATGACAAATTTTCCTCAAAGTGCTTTACAATCTGGGCCAAGGTCAGTGAGAGAGGGTATCCACTCCTAGTGGCAAAATGCAAGGTACCACTTGCAGGACGAATAATTCAAACATACATCGAAGGCACATTGCCTCCAGTAGCTATTTGGGGTTAATTGTCTTGCCCAAAGACATTTTGACATGATCTAGGAACCGGGAATCGTAAATATTCAGATTGGAAGATGACTTACTCTATCTCTGAACCACAGGTGTACATTTTGGTGAACAGATCCATCTTCGCTTTATCAAACCCATCACCCAAAATTGGAATTGGGTGTGTGGTACTCGGTTTCCACTCATGGGATGGACCTATGCAAGATATTTTGCTGTATCCCCTGGAATGTACACAGGTCTCATAGTTGAGTAAGTTTCTGTGGACCACAGCAGCAGGCTCCTAGCTATTTCCAGCAGTCAGGCTAAGCACAAGCCGCCCTGGTAGTTGATCATCTTTTAGTACCATGGATAGATCCAGACATTTTATGTGGAAGGATGGAGGATTCCCCATTTTCCTCACAATTTGAGACTAGCCTATCCCAACCTATTTAGAGAGGGTTTCTCCCACACTGATATATGTGAATTCACTCTCTCGTAGGGAAGTCCTGATGACATGCATGCTAGGTCTGTCTGCAGTGAGGTAGAGATGTTTAGTATTCCCTTTTAGTACCAAACTGGATTGAGGTAGGGACAGCCGAACCACCTCATCCTCATCTTTAAGTGTTCACGACAGGGAGAAGGGCAGTTGTGCGGGAATAAACCCAATAGTGACAGCTTAAGAGGGTGAAGCCAATACAAGGTTGAACCAACATCTCAGGCCTTTTTAGATCCTAGACAATGATCACACAAGTCTAAAAAAGAAAAGAAAGAAAAGACATTTTATTTATCCCTGTGGGTAAATTTTTCTCTGCATTTGAGCCAATGACAGGCAGTCTTAGTTCAAACACACATAAACTCAGTACATAATACTCACCCTGCTAGGATTCATTGCTTCCCCAGCTGCCTCATTCTTTAAAGCCTTTGCAGTACTTTCGTGAGCATCTCCACACCTCCAGCTGTGTTATGTTTCTTAGTCACACAGAGAGAGAGAGAGAGAGAGAGAGAGAGAGAGAGAGAGAGAGATTGACTACTGTACATGTGAGCTGTCACATGTCACAATTTGTATTACTGAAGTGTTAAGAAAAATGAAAACTACAGTTCCTGGTCGGGTGTTTTAAATGGAGACAAGTTGAACTGCGATCCAACTTTAGCCTCAACATTTTTCAGGTCTAGTTGGGAAACTTTACTTGCCTCCTGACTGCAAGCTTTGAAGGCTGTGGAGCAGTTGAAATGGCAATGGTTGGTTTGTTTTTTGCTGCTATGGCTGGCTGACTGGTGTTAGGTTTGGATGGTTTGGAGCCCTCTGCACATTTTTCAGTTTCCTTAAGTTGAGGAGATGCAAATTCCTTACCATCTTGATCTGGATTTGTAAGAGAGGGGGACAAAGATAATATCTAACTGGTTTCATAAAGGTGCTCAGAGAGATGCTGTGTATGGCCTTCCACAGGTAGACCAAGGGGACATGCCCTTTCATCATCAACTACACTAACAGCCAACACAGCAGAGCTGCTCATCTCAGAGTTTACAGGCAGAAACAAAGCCTCCTCTCCATCATCATCAGCATGGAGTTCTGTTGTGTCAGAGACTGGTGTCGGGGAACTATGCCTTCTCCCATTACTAATTTGACGACTGAGGTAATCATTGCCGCTGTTCGTCGTCAGCGACAGTGCCCGTGTCAGATTGTCATTGTCGTTCCAGATGTCTTGACGGTATTCACAGCTGTTTGCGTTAAGGTAAACAGACACTAAGTTTTCATTTGATTCTGATAGCTCTGTTGCTGTTTGTATCTTTTCCACAGAGATGTCATCAGGTTTACTTTGCTCCTCTGGTACCCATTTTGAAATAAAAACATCTGTAAATGTGTCTATTTTGATCATCACTGTTGTCATCAGAGTGACCTCAAACATGTCATATTAAAGGGGACTGTTGTTCAGGCCCCCACTGAAGCTGCTGAGACTCCACAGTGACTCAGGAGACGACTCCCCCAGACATGAGGAGCAAGTGGAGGAAGGAGAAGAGGACATTGGGAAATCATTCCCATTATGGTCTCTTGCACTGTGATATGGAGGCATTTTTACCCCTGACAACAAAAAAAAGCTCAGTGGGCTGAGAAACACTCATCTTTCGACCAGAAAGTACAATGTTGTAACTGTCTACTGAGCTGTGATGTGTAGGCCTTTATTAGCCCATTTGCTTACTGTTGTTGTTCTTGTCGGTTGTGCAACAACTATGAACATTATATTTGTATAGCTGTAATCTTTTTTATATTCTCTATGTTGACTATTGATAGAATGTCCAATGCATGGAAGATTTATACATCTATGTTTTGATAGTATATTTAATATGTCCCCGAGTTTCAATCCATCCATTTATACATTGTAAACACTGCACACAGATGCTGCAGTATTTCCAAAAGAGCTGTAGGCTACTATACTGTGTCCTTGTCAAGTGCAGAACTATCATTTAGAGAAGTATCAAAATGCACCCTGATCCACACATTTTAAGAACAAAATCCACATTTTCTCTGCCGTCGAAGACATCTGAAAAAAACCAGCAAGAAAACAATGTGAAGGCCAAATATGGCCCGCCACGTCATTTTATGTGGCCCGCGACGGCATGAAATAAATATGATGCCTTTTCTTAAAAAAGGGAGGAAAAAAATCTTGTGCTTTTATTTTGAAGGTCATTTTTTTGCCAGCGGACTGCGGTCTGTTCACTCTCCTTCATGCTGGGTTTGGGCTCGATCACACCAGACGCGCCTCTCAAAAACGCGTAGCCCGCAAAACCATTGATTCCCTATGGTACGGCGCGACTTTCAGACGCGCCTTTTAAATGCCACGAAGCGCGGGTTTTTTGCGTTTTTCAGGGGCGGTTAAAAGTTAAAATATTCTCAACTTTAAGCGCGAGGCGCGGAGGCGCACAGCTCATCAATGTCACGCTCGGCCAATGCAGCCAATCGAATCAAGCAGGAGGCGGGCTTTCCTTCCTGTTTTCCCGAGGAGAACCTCATATTAGCGGTATTTAATTACAAAGAGCTTTATAATTCTAAATCTAAACACGACTCAAACTGACTCCTACTCGGTCGGAAGTGAAACTGAAAGCCTCGCCATCGAGACACAATTGGCGGAATAGATGGTGGTGTTCGCCGTACTCTTTCCTTTCTTTTTTAAAATATCTTTAATCCAAAATCAACGATTGGTTGCGCATGCAGGTCCGTTTCACAGGCGCACCGCGCTGTTTTGCCCGGCAGGTTTTTGACAAGGCGATTTTGGTGCGGCTGCGTTTTTTAGAGTCGCGTCTGGTGTGATCGAGCCCTTCACGCCAGATGAGAGGCGAACACTTGCGTTGCTTTACTAAATGTACTCGCGTGAGTTCACTCGCCGGACTATTTGTCAGGTTTTCTTCACTCGTGCTAGAAGCGCCGGAGAGGGGGCGTGGCTTATCGTGGCATAACAGTTCGTTACCACCGTCCACCACGGAAGAAATACACACTCTTTGTTCTGTTGAGAAAGTCCCACACACGTCGGACCATCAAGCCCTCGAGTCTGGGTTAATAATATAATATTACATATTATATTATCCGTAGCCGCACGCAGCTTCTCCAGGAGCTGCGTCTGGATGACGGCCGCTTCCAGATGATCAATATCCTCCGTAGGTTCTGATTCAACGGTATGACGTCAGTGATGTCACGCGGAGCATTTCAACAGTCTCACGTACTTTTACCGCCCGAGTTTAAAAAATCAGCCCGAATGAGGCGCATTTTTCGCGCCATGTCATTCACGCGCCCGGCGGACATCCAGACGCGCGTGCGTGCGTGTGTGACTACATTGACTTTGTATTAACAAACATCCCCAGTTCCCCTATTATGAATTCCTCCATCAGGTCTATGTCAGTGGTCACTAAGGTTGAAGTGAGTGCTGCTTCATGTTTTTCAATATTTATAATATAGTCAGAAGAAAAGTTAATGTTGAAAATGTGAATCTTTTTTAATTACCCTTGTTTAATTTATTTAGAGTTTGTGTATAAAAGCTGCTCCTCAAGACTCTGACTTGTAGAGCAGCTTTATGTGTCATAGGTTCAGTGAGTGAGACATGAATTACATCTTTTGAGGCTTTTTAAAACCAGACTTTTTTATTTCATGTTTATGCATGAAAGCACTGTTTAGAAAATGTTTAAAGTCTGAAGTTACTGAGTTGTAATGTTTGTTGTATTACCTTGTGTCCTTAAGATTCACTTGTTGGTTCATAATTGACTGTAAAAGGGAATATTACTAAATAGTTTTGTTGTGCATACTGTGATATGCTGAACTCTCAAGTTGAAACTGCACCATCTTTTCATTAAATACATTTGAGAAGTTAAAAATGTCCCTCGATTTAGGTCTTAGCTTGTCATTCAGGGGTGATAGTGCGTCCCAAAGCCAGACCAGAGAACCACTGCCCCAGACCAGTGGAGAACCACCTGTAAATATAATGAAATTAAATTGATTTATTTTATAATATTAAATACATTTGCATATATAGTTATACATTTATATAAGTACACCTAAATAAACAATAAACAAATGCAAAGACAGTTATTTAACAATATGTTCTGGAGTAGTTAGAATTAGACCGTGTTAGTGACAACCGACCCTTTGAGGGCAGCCATGAGGCTGATGTGGCCCACGGTGAAAATGAGTTTGACACCCCTGCTCTACGACATTGTAAACATCAACAATAATTAAAGTAAACTTAGTGCTGTTATACATTACAAAGATGATTAATTTTGTTCACGTTGAACCAGCAGGTGAAAAACCTTGAACAAATAAATTACACACCCACACAAACTGTTTATTTAAGACATTTAATAGGAAACGTATCTTATCAAGTAAGCAGTTTCAAACTTAATGAGATGTAGAACTCCTGTAATTAATAAGAATCATCTGAAAATAAATATCTCCTAATTGGTGCTAAAACGGGTAATGTAATTGATTGAACAACATTATGATTTAAGTGTTTATAGTTTTTAAGTACATCTTATTTTTTGCACAACCGTCACACTGTTTGCACACTGATGGTAGACGTGTTGAGAAACGCTGCCTTCTGCAGGCTAAAATGATAGATATAGATCTTCATATTTACATTACTGGCTGCAACTATGGTGGTGGGACAAAAACCATACCAAACTCTTGAAAGTGTTTCTGACAGTGGCGGGCCGTCAGGGCCTTCTAAGACTTCTCTGAGGGCCTAAACATAATTACAAAGTTAAAGCTATTTTATAATTAAAAAAAATAAAAAATAAAATATCTTTTTAATTTTCTTAATTTTTATTTTCTTATTGCACTATTGTCTTCCTCTGTTGCTGCGCTTCCATCCGGCTACGCTGCTTCCAGTCTCATTTATTTTAACGGGAGCTTTTATCCAATCAGATGTCAGCTCCACAGTCTCTATGGAAGAAGAGCAGCTCATCTCAGGCCTTCACACAGGCCAAGTACAGCCTGGTGAAGTACATGGAGACCTTATCGGTGATTGACTAATACTGATACAACTTGATTGCTCACACATATCTGCACTAATTTAGTTTTGCACGTTATTGTTTTGAAAATATATTCAGTGTAAAACTCAGTAAAACTCTTTATTGCCAAATATTTTATCTTGTTTTGTTTAGTTTTTCACAGGTTGCACTTATTGTTATTGTTATTATTATTATTATTATTATTATTATTATTATTCAAGATATCCAGTGCAAAACATGTTAATTGCAGCCACAATAAGCTATTTGCCAAATATTATTTATTTTTTGCACAACTTTATTTACATTGTTTTTTGTCTGGAGTAATCTGGTTTAATAAAAGTGATTGCAATTTTCTCTATTCTATTATTTGAAAAATCACAGATGGAGGAGTCACAAAAAGTTATTATGCAATATTAATGCTCCGACTTTGAAATTTAGCAATTTTCAAGATTTGATTACATTTTCAAGATATTCGAGGTTGGTTACTGGCAGCTATGTGTGCGGCTCAGATGTGTGAAAGAATAAAGAATAAAGAAGCAAAGAGACAAAAATATTGTGCATTTTTTACTACTGTCACTAGAAAGTCACTAGCCAGTTTGACCTGAAAATGGCAATTAATCTGTAATGTGTAAAGAGACTTTAGAGGATTTAAGATTGCTCTCACAATCTTAAAAGTCCTGTATTTTTCTAGCTTTGATCTATGTCCAATGCTCACTTTATGCTTCTCTGGAAAGCAGGGTGAAAGTTTAATAAACAAGTTATTAGTTGCAACTGTATGCATATTTAAATAGATATTAAATCACACTTGCCACTTTGAGAATCCACTTGTTTCAATGTTCTTTTATTTGTTTGTTTACCATATTTTTATTTGTAAATATAAATAATTTTCTATCTTGAAATGATGCCTCATAGCACTGTGTTTTGGGTTTGTTATGCACCTTTCGGCAAGTAAATTCCTTGTATGGGTAAAGTACTCATCAATAAACAGTTTTGATACTGATTTAGAATTCTACCAAGGCCATTAGATACATTAAATATGACAATAGATTTTTAAAAAATTGTAAAATCAAGATTCACATTTAAAATTCTTCTCCGCAACAAAGCCTTGATTGGTGATGCACCATCATAGCTTAAGGAGCTTGTAATACCATATTGTCACACTAGAGAGCTACACACACTAAATGCGGGGCTACTTGTGGTTCCTAGAGTCTTAAAAAGTAGGATGGAAGCCAGAGCCTTCAGTTATTAAGCTCCTCTTATGGAAACAGCTTTCACTTTCAGTTCGGGAGGCAGACACGGTCTCCATATTTAAGAGAGGCTTAAGACATTCCTCTTTAATAGAGCTTATAGTTAGGGCTGAATCAGGTTTGCCCTGGTCCAGCCCCTAAATATGCTGCTATACACTGTAAAATGTAATGAGTTAACTTTACTTGAAAAAGGTGAGGAAACCGATTGCCTCAAAATGTCTAAGTAAAGTAGCTCAATAATTTTAAGTTCTTAAAACTAAAAATAAATGAGTTTCGGCAACTGATGTAATTGGAGTAAACATAAGTTAAGTCAACTCATAATATGTCAGTTCAGACAACTTAAAAGATACGAGTGAAGGTAACTTAAAATCTTTAAGTATGTAATAAGTTGACTTTACTTGAAAAAGGTGAGGAAACCGATTGCCTCAACATTTCTAAGTAAAGTAGCTCAATAATTTTAAGTTCTTAAAGCTAAAAGAAACTAAGTTTAGGCAACTCATGTAATTGCAGTAAACATTAGTATAGTTAACTTAACAATTATTAGTTACTAGGTTAACTTAAAAAAGACAACTTAAAAGATCAAAGTTATATTAAGTAAACAGTACTAATAAGAACTAGTTAACTTTACTAGTCAATGAGATCCCATTACTTAGAAATAGTGAGGAAACCGATTGCCTTAAAATGATCAAGTAAGCTGAACTAAAAACTGTAAGTTGTTGAAACAAAAGAAGGAGAACAGTTACAATGGAAGACAACGTTTATTTAGAAGAAAAACACATGTTTTAAAACTCAAACAACGTGCTTAAAACGCTGAACATGTTGCCAGATTAGGTTTTGTAACGCAGAAATATGATGAACACAGCGTTTTCGGCATTTGCTAAATTTCACGACAGAAAAACAACAAAAACAGACATTTTCTAGAAAAGAGTTCAATTGGAGATAGAAGGGTGAAGTTCTCGGGCCTGACTGCACATCATGAACACAGTCCCTTATGGCATCAGTAGATTTTTGAGTGATTGTATTTTAGGGTTTTTGGTCCAAGTGAGAAGCACTCTATGAATAAATTCAGAAGGTCTTCCTCACTCGTTGAGGATACTCCGAATTCAGGGGTAAATAAGTCCGAAGAGTAGCCACACGGCACGGGGAAGATTATCACGGTCACCCATCACGACTGTTCCTCCCAAAACGATGGCAGTAGCTGTAGACTCCAGGTTCAGCGAGTGAGGAGGCCACGATGTCTTCAGCACTGTCAGGGTCCCAATGGAGGCGTGGGACACGTCCAGAAGGTCATCAGAGTCCTAATAACAAGAGCAGCATAAAAAACACAATTACATGTCAAATTTCACATTGCATTTCTATGGTAGAACACACAATGGTTACCTGGATTCTGATATTATTAGATAATCAAGTGAAAGATTCTCAGGAGTGAGTGCGATGATTAATTCATTGATCATGTGATTCACTGAATGATTGCAAAAGCTAATAATAAAGAATATGAATTATCATATTTACAAATAGGGATATTTGAATGGAACAACAATAATAGAGCAAATGTAAAAAACAGAATGTAGAAGGGCCTGAGAACAGGTCGATGCAGTTGCATCACAACACACCCCGATCAGGACCCTTTGGTGGCATCTGCTGTGTTTCCATAGGGTCAAGTCGAAGCTTCATGCCATCCTAAACTCACACCTTCAATATAGAAAGACCAACGTTTAATACGTGGGCAACCAACCATATTCGTGGTAAACATCCACATTTCTTTGTCACTGCTGCTTCTGGGAAATGTGCTCCTACCACAGGAGGCTGAACAGGTACCTACCATCTTCAGCCGTCACACCTGCATCATATTGGCTGCTCCTGAACCTCCTGTGGCAGGAGAGCGAGCATATTGCCCAAAAGCAACAAAGAAATAGCGATAATGTTACAAGTGAAAACCCATTTTGGTAACAGGAGATATTAGTAGAACCCTCTACCATCATGCAGACATGTGAAGGTGTACAGATGCCCATTTAGGTGTGATATGATTTGTAATTTTTTATTTTGAAGGCCTTTGGGTTTTGAATGGGCGACTAGAGAGCTGCAACTGGACCTGACTGGAAAGACGGGAGATCCCACTAAAAGGGCCCCAATCAGGGATAAGTGAATCAAAAAGTAGAAGCACTGATTGGAAGAGAAGTAGCCAATAACAAAAGATTAACAGGCAGAACACATGAGATAGATTGGGCATCCTGTGGTGTGGAATTAAATAATTTTGACTAAAGTCTACTTACAAATTCTTGAAGAAGTCTGCGTTGTCATCTCCAAGGATGAAGGGAGAGCTACGGAGGACTGCTGTTCACCTCCCAGTCACATCTGTACTCTAAAAAAACATTTTAAACACACACAATTCACAAGTGTTAATGGACAATCATTTGACAGCTCTGCATGCAATGCTGTGACACTACTTTATTAACCACATAAAGAAAAATGACTGCTTGAGAAACTTACCCCAGGTGTGACTTGTTGCAGATATTCAAGTTTCTGTCCGACACTTTCCCCCTCTGGGTTTTGAACTTCTCCAGGAAGCGAGGAGTATATTTGTCGAGATCTTTGAAGAACTCTGATTGCAACTCAGATTTTTGCTTGATAAGCGACAGAACTCAGCCAGAATCTAACGGAAAGAGAAATAAATTAAGATGTAGTCATATTAGACCTACAGTAAACACATTACAACATACTACATCACACTGGGCAGAAAACTAGTGGCTTCTAGATTGAACAGATTACATCAGCTCCCCTCATCGGCCCTTCATGGTCGTCACAGGAGACTCTCTGTGTGAAGACATGGACTCAATCTGGCAACGCTTCCATGTGTTATGCAGTAGTGTGTAGAAGAAAATAAGCAATACTTACAATTCATTGCCAGGTTTTTCAAAGCCTACAAAAGAAACAACAAAAGCAATTAGTCAAACTGCAAATAACTCCTCGTCAAGATGCATTTTTACGGCTAAAAAGCCATCAGTTTAATGGAAGATTTCACAGACAAATATGATTACAAATGCTTATCCTAGATATAGATAGATAGATAGATTGAAGTCATAAATAGTCTGTAGGGAGGTTGGTAGGGAGCTTAGTTTCAAACTTGCTATTGGTTATAATGGATGTCATTTCCATTAAATATCACAAAATAAGAAATGATGTTCAAGTAAAAAATAAAAAAACGTTGTACCACATTCGCTGTGGCCGAGAAGTTCTCCATCATACGGTTGTGGTTGAATTATTCCTCGTTACTGTAGTGTTATGAAGTGTTAATAGGGTTTTGAGCCCGTTGTATCTCCAAGTATCTTTATTAGCTTAACCATACATAACACCGTGACTGACTGGATTCGGGTAACTCCAAGAGCGGACTGACGACTGTACACGCCCCCCCTCTGATCACACATGCCTTCGTATCACTCCGCATGTCTATAAAGTAGTACCATTACATTATAGTTACATTCAACCTGACATTGCATTCACTCTTAACTCAGTGACAGTAGCGTTGTGTGACTCCCGTAGTGCTGCGTTAATGCACACGAGTGAGACAGCCACGACGATGTCCGCCATTAACATTGTGACTCGTTTGTTTTGACGGTCTAGCTAGCTTACATTAAACGCTTCGTAAAGTTAACATTCAACTACGAATATACATATGAACAATATGGCGAAGATACGACGATGTTTACTTCGGACATGAACGGCAAAACGTTATTGAGACGCTGAAACTTACCTGAAAGTAACTCGCACACCTGCACTGCCTTCTCGCTGCCGCCAATCCGTCTCGAGCAAAGAACGTCTTCAGTGGTCGACTGCGCATGCGTATTCGAGCCGAGTGCTGCCGAGTGCTGCCGAGTGCACCCGAGTTTCTTCCGAGTCCGCCTCACTCATTTTTTTAAAGTAAAGCTTACTTGAGATAATAAGTTTAATAACTTTACTCACCAAAAAGTGTTCTTTACTAAGTTTCTTAAAGTAAGGTCAACAAAGTAAGCAGAAATGAGTAAAGCTCACTAATTTTTTTAAACTAAACTTTACTATTACATTTTACAGTGTAGCTTATAGGCTGCTGGGGGACGTTTTAGTATACACTGAGCTCCTCTCTCCTCTTCTCTCTCTCGCCTTATGGAAGAATTTATGTCTCTTCAAACCACATTACTAACTCTACTTATTCCACTTGAACACAGAACAAGTGAAGCTGAAACTATCTACAATGTCGTTAAAAGGGACAATTGTACCCTGCAAAAAATTCAAAGACCTACAAAAAGGTACAATTGTCTACAAGCGCTAATGCCTAGAGAAGTCGTATGTGGAGAAGAAAACCAATCCTTTGTTCAGAAAACTGATTAGAGAATAGTGAGTTATGGTGACCCACGAGAGCACAATATTGATACAATTGGAGTAAGTCACCGCATCATTGTAAGGAAAGTGACACCTGAACCCAAACCAACAATCAAGCTCAAAGGTGAGTTTCCCTATGTTTGCAAGACTCAGATCAAGGAAATCAAGGAATCTAAATTCATTGAAAGAGTTGAAGAAGATGCAACCATCTCTCAGGAAGATCTCCACTTCTTGACTAAACTTAGTGATGAAATCAAACAAAAACAAGATGGTCATTTTGAAATGCCCTTACTTTTTAAACAAGACAGACCCAATCTACCCAATAATAAGTCATGTGCTGTTCAGCGTCTAAAAGGCTTGGAACGAAAGCTCAAGAGAGACCAGAAATACTGCTCAGACTACTTGAACTTTAAGAAAGATATAATTTCTCGTGGTGATGCAGAGAAGGTTCCCGAAGAAGAACACAACAATCAACCAGCCTGGTATATTCCCCATCACGGAGTTTACCACCGTCAAAAGTCTGGGAAGATACGAGTCATCTTTGATTGCTCAGCAAGATTCCAAGACTCGTCATTGAATGACCAACTTCTTACTGGGCCTGAGCTCACAAATACCTTGGTGGGACTTCTCTGTAGGTTTCGCAAGGGCCCGATCACTATTATGTGTGATGAAGACCAAGGCTGTGTCTACTACCGGACACTTTACGAAGTACACTGCAATATAGTGCACTGCAATACAGTGCACTGACATCTGTAGTGCACTCCGTCGCTGATAAGTGCTGTATCAAATGGAGCACTTACGTTAACCACTTGGCAGAAGTGACAGACGCAAATCTGTTCACGGCACCCGCGAAATTAAGCCGGGAGTGACGTACGCAAATCTGCTTGCGATACCCGCGAAACTTAAACTGACAAAATGAATGCACTTCTTGCCCTCTTGTTGTCCCTTGTTTACCCCTTTCTCCACCCCATGTGGAAAATGCGATACCTCCACAATCGCGGCAGGAGCCTCCGTGGTCTACCGCTTGTGCTACCGTAGCCATCTCGTCCGCCATTGTTTTAGAAATAAAATGAAAAGCTGGAGAAAGGGCTCCTCCTCTTCCGCTACGTAGCCAAGATGGCGCCCGTTTAGGGCCAGTAGTGTCCATCGTTTTACACTGCATTTTTTTGCCCGTTTGCAGTGCGCCGTCCGGGTACTTTCAGCTGGTTTTGTCAGTGTGGCGCACTGAAAGTGTCCGGTAGTAGACACAGCCCAAGACTATACCTGAGGTCCCTATGGTGGGAGAATGGTGACCTGGCGTTTCCGCCATCAACTTTCCGGATGAAAGTTCATCTGTTTGGGACAGCCTCCTCGCCCGGCTGTGCCAATTTTGGTCTTAAACATATCGTAATTGAAGGTCAAGATCAATTCAACCAAAATGCTGGACTAGTGAGTGTAACGTCTGATGCTGAGGCAATTCAATTCGTCAAGGAAGCAAGAGGTAATTGCAGCAAAGGCAAGCTAAGACTACACAAGTTCATCTCCAACAGCAAGCATGTATTGAAATCAATACCAAACGAAGAATGTGCTGAAAGCGTCAAAAACCTTGAACCAATAGCACACATGAAGTCTAGTTGCCTGTTCTCGGTGGTCTGGTTCAGAGTCTCGTCGAACAGAATGAAAAACGCGCACTGTTGGACTTCGGTGATGAGCTCTTTGTTACACGGCGCTGGATTTCCTCTGGTGACCTCCAGCGTTGTAGTTGACGTTGTTGCTAGCAGCGGAGCAGAACTAGTCACGGCGGGCTGCTGGCTATGGAGGACTCAAAATGACTTAAGTATAAATAAATAAATGAATGCATGAATAAATACAAGAATAAATAAATAAATGCTTAAATAAATGTATAAATAAATAAATGCTTAAATAAATGTATAAATAAATACAAGAATAAATGTATAAATACAGAAATAAATACAGAAATTAATAAATATAAGTTATAACTCAACAGGACATCATTAAATAAATGTATTTCTACATTTCTGTATTTCTTCATTTATTTATATCTCTATTTATGTGTCCACACGTATTTCTTTATTTATTCATGTGTGACATTTACGTGTCCGTATATTCAAATGAGCTGGGCGGTCCGAACCTCATTGTTGAACAGGATTGGTCAAGTCAGGGAGCAAGACAGAAGCAATCGATCCCTAGCACTTGGATCTGTAGACGAACAGCATTTATTATGCATTCTTGTCTGTACATTCTAAATACTACTGTTGTTGAGTCACGGAATGTAATTTAAGGATGTTTTCAGCCGAGAAGTTAGTAGTTTAAGCATCAAATCTGTGGTCGGTTTATCGAGATTCAGCCTAATAAGGATATGCGACGGAGATTTGAGGTCCTGCTCGCTGTGTGGCCGCCAAGAGAAGCCTGATCTCGGCAGGACTTTTCGAAATGCTCCGCTGGCTCTGACGTCTCCGTAGCGGCTAAACATGAGATATAATTAGGTTTTGGAGGATCTAAAGAGCACAACGAGTTTATTATTTCCTAAAAGATAATGTTACGTCAATTTGACTGAGGGTTAAGATTTATAACTTCATATTGTAGTGACCCTGGGTCAGGAAAGCTACGCAACGTTGTATATTTATTACCGTTTATTCGTAGCCTACGCCAAACAACAGTGAACACCGCAACACATTCTACTCCACTGTAAAGTATTTTACAGTGAATAATTGGAGTAAATTCATGCGCAAGAACAGTTGATGTGGTGACGTCACAAGACCAGAAAGACCGTCCTGCGTCCTCGAGAGTCTGGACTCCCAAGACCAGATTCCAAAGACCAGACTCCAAAAGAACACGAGTCTGTACTCAGTGTTCTTGGAATTGATAAACGGCTGAAGTCAAAAAGCTGTCTAGGCTAACTTCTGCTAACGGTGAGCTGAGCGAGTCAACTTCAGCGTCATGTGACTGCGGTCAAGCCAGCCGCCACTTCGAAAAACACAGTCAAGCCAGCCCGCACGATTTTTTTCAGTACACGTATATACCAGACATTACGGTACGAGCGTGTGAAAGCTGTCTTCAAAATAAGAGCGAACTTCCGGTGAACGTGATATGACGAAACACGCCTTTAAATACAGATATAGTGATAGATTAAACTAAATGAAGAGATGAAAAATCATGAATGGTATTAATGATGAACACATTAAATGAAATAAAGTAATTATTCCAATATTGGGATATTCTGATTTAGAATTTCAAAATAAAAGCTAAAGACTTTCACTTCTGATTCATGGTAGAGTACCTCAATGTGTCATCCAGAGATGATCAGGACATCCTGACGTTTGATTTCTAAATGAAAGCACTTCATAAAGAAAATAATAGTAATATATTTCCAATATTTGATATTTCTTTGAAGCAAATCTGTAAGTTTCTTGATAAAAATTACACTGCGGTCTTGTTAATGGTGACCTCTGCTAGGCCCATGATTATTCTCATGAGATATTACTGTGTAGATTTTGAATGAATTCAATTCAAAGTTAGCGAGAAACAAATATTATTAATATTATGGCAATATTTGGATTTTATTTTAAGCAAATCTGAAACTTTCTTGAAAAAAGGTACAATGCAGTCTTGTTAAGGGTGACCTCTGCTAGGTCCATGATTATTCTCATGAGATATTACTGTGGAGATTTTGAATGAATTCAATTCAAAGTTAGCGAGAAACAAATATTATTAATATTATGGCAATATTTGGATTTTATTTTAAGCAAATCTGAAACTTTCTTGAAAGAAGGTACAATGCAGTCTTGTTAAGGGTGACCTCTGCTAGGTCCATGATTATTCTCATGAGATATTACTGTGGAGATTTTGAATAAATTCACTTTAAAGTTAGCGAGAAATCAATATGATTAATATTATTGCAATATTTGGATTTTATTTAAAGCAAATCTGAAACTTTCTTCAAAAGAGCTACACTGCAGTCTTGTTATTGGTGACCTCAGCTAGGTCCATGATTATTCTCATGAGATATTACTGTGTAGATTTTGAATAAATTCACTTTAAAGTTAGCGAAATCAATATGATTAATATTATTGCAATATTTGGATTTTATTTAAAGCAAATCTGAAACTTTCTTCAAAAGAGGTACACTGCAGTCTTGTTATTGGTGACCTCAGCTAGGTCCATGATTATTCTCATGAGATATTACTGTGGAGATTTTGAATAAATTCACTTTAAAGTTAGCGAGAAATAAATATTATCAATATTATGACAATATTTGGATTTTATTTAAAGCAAATCTGAAACTTTCTTCAAAAGAGGTACACTGCAGTCTTGTTAATGGTGACCTCAGCTAGGTCCATGATTATTCTCATGAGATATTACTGTGTAGATTTTGAATAAATTCACTTTAAAGTTAGCGAGAAATAAATATTATCAATATTATGACAATATTTGGATTTTATTTAAAGCAAATCTGAAACTTTCTTCAAAAAAGGTACACTGCAGTCTTGTTAAGGGTGACCTCTGCTAGACCCATGAATATTTTCATGAGATATTACTGTGTAGATTTTGAATAAATTCACTTTAAAGTTAGCGAGAAATCAATATGATTAATATTATGGCAATATTTGGATTTTATTTAAAGCAAATCTGAAACTTTCTTCAAAAAAGGTACACTGCAGTCTTGTTAAGGGTGACCTCTGCTAGACCCATGAATATTTTCATGAGATATTACTGTGGAGATTTTGAATAAATTCAATTAAAAATGATGAACAGCACGACCGTCTGCATGAGAGCGGACAGAGTTCAGATTGAAGTGGTGTATTGGAAGCTCATTTTGCAAGTGACTTTTTTTTCGTCCCGACGACCAACAACAGACGGATTGAAGCTCATTCTGCGCATGCGTTAAATGCGTTAAAAAAAAACTAGTTAAACCTGTAATTTAATTAACTGAGTTAACGCGTTATTTTTCACAGCACTAATATATATATATATATATAGTCAAATCAATTCAGTTTATTTGTATAGCCCATTTTCACGAATTACTAATTTGTCTCAGAGTGCTTTACAATCTGTACATAGAGTAGAGAGGATGAGTGGGCGGAGTCTCAACAAGGGGCCATGGCATAGTTGGTAGTAGGAATATTTCACGATCCAGACCTCGATGATCCATCAGGCAGATAGGATCTATGACGTCTCATAGGGTCCGATGACGAGAGATACAAATTCATCCATAAGGAGGGAGAAAAGAGGAGAGAGGTGCTCAGTGTATCCTAAACGTCCCCCAGCAGCCTATAAGCCTATAGCAGCATATCAGGGGGCTGGACCAGGGCAAACCTGATTCAGCCCTAACTATAAGCTCTGTCAAAGAGGAAAGTCTTGAGTCTACTCTTAAATGCAGTGGCGGGCCATGCATTTTCTACCTAGGCCTTCAATGCCGTCTGACTACAGCTGAACAACCTAATGTAATAATGATATTAGTTCACCAGTGTTTCGGTCCGGGGCTTTTATTGTGAAGGTGCACATGAAGCACAACACCTACTAATACATACCTACAGAGTGCAGATACATAAATATGCGCATGACGGGAAGCTGCGTCATTAACAGACAATGCTTGTTCCTAGAGTCTTAAAAAGTAGGATGGGAGCCAGAGCCTTCAGTTATTAAGCTCCTCTTTTATGGAACCAGCTTCCACCTTCAGTCTGGGAGGCAGACACAGTCACCTCATTTAAGCAGTGGCGGGCCGTCAGGGCCTTCTAAGCCTTCTCTGAAGGCCTAAACATAATTACAAAGTTAAAGCTATTCTATAATTGTTTAAAATAATAAATAAATAAAACTTTTATTTTCTAAATTTTTATTTTCTTATTGCACTATTGTCTTCCTCTTTTGCTGTGCTTCCATCCGGCAGCGCTGATTCTAGTCTAATTTATCTTAACGGGAGCTTTTAGCCAATCAGATGTCACCTCCACAGTCTCTATGGAAGAAGAGCAGCTCATCTCAGGCCTTCACACAGGCCAAGACAAGTACAGCCTGGTGAAGTACATGGAGGCCTTATCGTTGATTGATATAATCTTCAACAAATCATATCGTTAGTTTGACATTATCCTCAACCAATCATATCGCTAGTTTGACATACTGGGTGTATTTTTTGAGGTCTTTGGCAGTGCGTCCATAGAGGGCGCTAGGGCGCTGCCCCTCTTAAAATTTTGAGATGAAAAAAAAGAAGAACAAAATATAATATACTGTATACTGTCAAAAACATTATATTCCAAATCATTTCAATAATAAATAAACCGTGTTGACGCGCTAAATGTGTGTGGGAGACCGTAAGCCCCTGTAAACAACCACTTAAGTTAAATGTGACCAAAAATAACATATCGCCACTCATCTTCACTGAGAGAAGCCCCGCCCCCTTTTACGGGCGCCGGCCCAACATGTGTGTACGGCATCGTTGCGGCAAGGACGGCTTCTCATTGCAGAGCTACCAACTCTCACGGTTTCGCCGTGTGACACACGCTTTTGCATGTTTTCACACGCTCTCACGCCACACAACCAATTTCTCACGGCAAAAGAAATTCTGATTTTGGCCCGAGGCGCGTTGGTTTCTTTTCAAACTCCGCGACGATAGATGGCGCTAAGGAGCGCATCTATAAACCTATTCGCTGCATAGACATGCTATTTACTCCAAAGAGTCCCGAGTTAGCAACAGAAGAAGATTTTCAAACAGACACAACGAGCAGAGACTACGGTGTGTTAATGCAGGGCTCGGAAGTGTCACGCATTAAGCGTGACACTCACGCATTTCGTTCTTACGTCACGTACTCCCGCCACACGTATTTCTCACGCTGAAAAAACTCTCGGCTATTTAATGTTTTAATGTGCCGCAGCGCGCCAACATGAGCTGGCCGCGCTGCCCTCACCGTGGGGGAATCAAGCGCTCCCCTGGAGCTCTGCTGTGAGGTGCCACTTATCAGCCAATCAAAAAAAAGAAATGGGCTACACAACAGCCAATCAGAAAAAAACCTATCTGGGTAAGATTTAATCCAGCAACCAATGAAAATAAAGCATCCTGGATAAATATGTCACTCTTGCCTGTCTTCAAAACTTAAGAGCCCTGTTAATGATTCAATTAAGTACTCACTCTCTTAAACTTTAAATCTTGAAATAATTCGTTGTGTTTGTGCGTTTGATTTTGTGTGGTGATGTAAACTCAGCTGTCATAACAAGCAGCAGGAGAGCACCTTGTTAACCTCTTGGTAAACTGCATGCTCAAAACATCATAGCATTGTTTGTTAAGGCTGCCCACATAGCATTTATCACTTTATTTACAGGCCTAGGAAAAGGACCCTCTCAAAAAAATTCCAAACAGCACTTTGAACAAGTAAGATGTATTATCAAGAATTTAACATAAAGACAGGACATTTGTGCAATAGAATTAGGCATGTTTTTGTCAATGAGAGTAGAGTTATTAAAAAACATTTTAATTCTTTAAGGTAGCAAAGATGTCTCGTAAAAGACCTTTGCCAGGCCAGAATGCAGGGTACAACATGAGTACAACGCCACATTTATTCAAATTTCCTGATATTATAGCCACCAACGTGTGTGGCTGAGTGAGCGGCAACATTTTGGTCACCCCCGACAAAATCTCACTCCAAGGTTTTTTGAAAAGTTGGCAGCTCTGTCATTGGCAGATGAAACGTAAATCTTGGGGCGCAAAAATTTGCGCCCTGGCCAATGACATTGTTTCTTATTTCACGTGATTGGACTATTCGGCCAATCAGAGACCGTTATCATTCCCTCAGCCCAGAGAGCTCCACGGAGCTCCGCGAGCAGGTAGCTAACGGAGCTGGTTAGCTGGAGGCTCAGTGAGTAATGCGCTGTTTAGTTTCCCTGTCTGTTGTTCCAAAGTCCTGGGACTGAAACTCTCTGGACTACAACGGGGATGAGGGATCTAAAGAGCTTCAGACAAGTGTAAAGCACGAATCTTGCCGCAGCCATCTAGCTAACAGCATGAAGCTAGCCCTGTTTGAAGAGCAGAGCAGCAGAAGGATTCTGAACTGGCATCGAAAACACAACGAAGAAGTTCGGAAAAACAGACACATTCCCTCAAGAATGATGTAAACAAGGCTCGTCACAGACATGATTGACTTTAACCAGAGAGTTATTGAGAAGTTTGCCAACTTTAAAGAGAGGAGGGCTACTTTTCTTTACACGTAGTGGGTCTACTCTGTCAAACACCCAATGTAACATGTGCTGCATCTCTTTCTGACTCTATTCTGCTCTGAACCTCTTTCATGTGAGGGTGAACCTCTTTTATTCTGTAAACCTCTGAAACCCAACCCAATGTTCCTTAAAGCATTCTGCTCTGAACCTCTCATGCCTAAAGTTACAGTGTGTTGATAGTTGTTATTGGACAGTGTTGAGCACTGTGTTTTCTTGAAATAAAGCTTTGTTTTTTACAATATTCTACTCAAACCCTCTTTTCTTCTCATTGTTGAGTGCTATTTAAACCGTGTCGCCCAACTGCGCCCCCCTCCCCCCCCCCCAATTCACCAACCGCCACTGGTCATTGGCCTTCTGGAAGGCCATGAAAGTACGTCAGATTAACCTGCGCTGTGATTGGTTAGTGGGCCCGCATGCAGTTCAACGGAGAGGAAAAGGAGATAGATTAGCGGTGGTCAAGAAGTCAAGAAGTCACCACAGTTTTAGTTTTTTGCCTTTAACTTTTAATGGCGAATGGAGGAGAAGTGAGCTTGGTGGCGGATTTAATCTCAAAGCCTTTCTCAAGGAGGACGTTTCAGGAAAAGAAGGAAATTATAACCTACGGCCGCACCACAGCTAGCTAGCTTCATTGAGTCTTGTGTTGGCAAAGAGAGGAGGATGGACTTTAACTTGAAGTGAAGGGAGTTGGTGAGTGAGCTGCTTGTTATGTTCATTTGTCTCTGTTGTTTTTATTATATGGTTGTTTCTGGTTATATTGAGTGTGCCACAGTTCTGTCTGATTGTGTTGTCATGTTTTGTTATAGATAAATGTGGCTGGTTCTTGTAAATGTGTTCTTGTCATTGTGTTTGTTACGGTGGTGTGGACTACTACAAGTAGCTCCACATTTAGTGGGCGCAGCTCTCTAGTGGGGCAATATGATACTACAAGCTCCTTAACCCTCCTGTTACCTTAGGGTCAATTTGACCCCATTCAATGTTTAACCCTCCTGTTACCTTAGGGTCAATTTGACCCCATTCAATGTTTAATGTCGGTGTTCTTTCGGGTCAATTTGACCCCAGGCTGTTTTTCACTGTGTCAAACATATAAGAAATATCAACTTTTTTATATATTTAAAGGGCTATTTAGGTAGTCAACAAACAAACATGAAGTACCTCACACTTAAACTTGGAAAACAATATTAATTCTAATAATTTTCTGGAGGTTTTAATTGCTGGGGTCAAATAGACCCCAAGGGTAAAATATATCAGTAAATATAAAGGTAACAGGAGGGTTAAACATTGAATGGGGTCAAATTGACCCTAAGGTAACAGGAGGGTTAAGATATGATTGAGCATCACCAATCAAGGCTTTGTAGGTTAAGAGAAGAATTTTAAAAGTGATTCTTGATTTTACAGGGAACCAGTGCAGAGCAGCTAGTGCAGGAGTGATGTGATCTCTTTTCTTAGTTTTAGTGAGAACACGAGCTGCAGCATTCTGGATCAACTGGAGGGACCTAAGAGACTTATTAGAGCAGCCTGATAATAAGGAGTTGCAGTAATCCAGTCTAGAAGTAACGAACGCGTGAACCAATTTTTCTGCATCTTTTTGTGACAAGATGTGCCTGATTTTTGAAATATTACGTAGATGAAAGAATGCAGTCCTTGAGATTTGCTTCACGTGGGAGTTAAAGGACAAGTCCCAATCAAAGATAACGCCGACATTCTTTACAGTGGTGTTGGATACCAGGGCAATGCCATCTATATATATACAGTATATATATCATCTTATCACCCCAATCAATCCGATTATATTTCTTGAAATGTGCCTTCTGGCAGTTAGCTTAATGGCATTATCCCATGAGATCTAAAATAAGTATCTCAACTCTTTCAGAACAAGAAGCTCATATATATGTGTATATACTGTATATGTATGCGGAGATGAATATATAGAATATTCATATAGAATTAGGAGTTTGAATATGTGTGTGAATTTGTGTACTGGCCAGGGAACATAATGAACACATCCATAAGTTTCTTAAGCACTAAATAAACTTCATGACCAGCTTGGCAAAGAGCAGCTTTTCCGATGTTCTGCATCGCCGACACTGTACAAAAATGTACCACACTAAAAAAATCACAAGGCTCTGCATACAGTCTGTGAGACAGTCAATGCCCGGCTGTGGCGTGTGATGTTCAATATATGGCTCGAGAAGGTCTGTAAATAATAATAATAATATAATAATAATTCCTTGTGAGCAGAATGGATAGCACTCGTATAGTAAGTCATGATGGGGGGATAAGAATTCTCTACCTATAAAACGCTAATCTAACTAATGTCGCTCCTTCATCAATGGGATCTCTGAGGAAGGGACCTGCCATTTCCTTCAGTGGGAGTGGCCAGTTTATCAAGCTAGATTGAATGAGCCTGCACTGGAGCAGGTTAACATTTTTGGATATGTTGCTATGGGGATTTTTCAAAACTTGCTTCGTGGACCCGAAAAGCCTGACTTGTGTGATCTCATCCTGAAAGTTATCCAGCTAACTACATTAGCCAGGTACGAGAAATAGGATCCCGGAGAGACAAGTGAATGAATAATAGTTAATGTGTATTATAATGCCAGATAGTGCATCCATTAGTTACACTGACTTTATTTGGTGCTTGAACTCAATGGAGAGATTTGAGATTGCGCTGTGTTTGCCCTGAGTTACCGGCAGCAATATATGAATCCCTAAAAGGGAAAAGGGTAACACGACGATCGGATCCGCCCAAAAGGAGCTATTACTTACACTCTGACAGTGACAGCCGGTATAGGATATGTGCTGCTAGTTAGTGAGCAGTACGAGTGAGAGGCCTATGAGGCTGGCTTGAGGGGTTGGTCATCCTGTCCAAACATACGCTAGAGCTTAATTTCTTCAGGTCTGTTGCAGTTGGCCCTAGCCACCCTATCTATTTGAGTTCACAAAGATTACTCATACAAAATAAGGATGGTAATTAGAGATAACTGTCAGGAAGGTTTTATTTTGCTTCAGCCCCATTTTTGATATTGTGTTTTAAACTGTCTATAACATTATAATAAACATGAGCAAATATATTGATGTTGTACATCAAATTAAAGAAGACAACTTTTAGGCTACAAGTATCAGTGAGCCATTTTTGTGTAAATATAATTTTGCCAGTGTGTGACGGCACCTGCCTATCAGACCATACAAGAGTGGTTTTGCCATATTTGTCCTGCTATTTGTCCTGCTCACTCACCTTCAGGGAGTGAGCAGGACAGGCTTAAGTACAAGCTTGATTGGAGATTGGATGCAGCTGGGAGTACCGGTGAGTGGGGTGACCTGGCTGGCAGGCAGAGAAGAACATAGCTGAGGCTGCATGACCAGTTGAATCAAAATAAGGACAAAATGGCCGGTATCAATAGACTATATTGATACAATGGTACACGTTTGTATTCTCATTATGTGATCACTAGACCTTATAGAATACTGTCACATTTAACATCATAATATAATATATAATATATATACACAAATTATATGGGGGATAATACAGTGAACAATTAGCTGTTTTGGTATGGGAGTAAAGCAATAAGTAATATACAAACTGTAATATGTACCGTGTGTGTGCGTGTGTTGTGTGTGAAGAATGCTGATGATATATGAAATAACCAGTAGCCAATTGAATAAGCTACCCTTTTGGGTTTATATATTTATAAATCTGACACTCAAGGAGTCAATGCCTCACCAACCATGAACCTCACCACACGTCACTGCTATCTATCCAATAACTTTCAATAACACCAGTCATTAACTTTCCTTATATGCTGATGCCATTTTACTATATGTTGACAAAGCCCCTACGTCCATTCCTCATATTCTAAGTACCTTTGCAGATTATCGAAACTTGTCAGGTTCTAAAATTAATTGGACCAAATGAGCTCTTTTACCATTAAATCAATGTATAATACTAAAATTCCCTACCTTCCAATATCCCTATAGTTAAACAATTCAAATACCTCGGAATTGAAATATTGAAATCCCTTAATACAATCATCTCAAAAAACTACATGGACATTTAAAAATTGGAATTGAATTGGACCTTAACAGATGGACTCAGAAATCAAAATCGCTACAGACTCGGATTTAAATTGTGAAGATGGATATATTACCTAGAGTTAATTTTGTATTCATCTATGTTACCCTTATCTCCACCACCTAATTGCTGAATTGAACTTCACTCCTTAATCTCCAAGTTCATATGGGATGGAAAACAACCACAAATTAACATGTGTAAAAATAAATGTGGCCTCTCAGTACCAAACTTTAAATATTAATTTTGGTCTTTTGTTCTGAGACCAATCTCAATTGGTTGAACCCAGAGGCATCGGTCTCTTGGAAACCAATTGAAGAAAATACTGCCTCACCACGTAGGTTAGAGGACCTGGTTTATTCTAATAGGCCGCCCAAACAAAATAAACCCTCTCTTGGCCCAATTATATCTTTCGCACTATTAACACAACGTATGGCTAAAAAAGAGACCAAACAAATTTTAAATGGCACCTCGAAACTTCCATTTTTAAAAACTGTCTATTACTTACTGGTGGGGTCCCATTCTTACTGGTGGGGTCCCATTCTCTTCATCAACATGGGTGAGCAAAAAGGTAAACAAACTAGCAGATATTTTGAATGAGAATGGTTTGAGGGCTTTTGATGACATACCTAGCTCATCCTTTTTCCTCTACTTACAACTAAGAATTTACAACTACACTCAAAGAAATAACTTGTAGGATTTACTTAATAAAATCCTCGTAACAATTTGCACTAACACTAACTAAGTAACTTTTACTGTTGAAGGATTAAGTAAATCCTACTAGACAGTGTTAAGTATAACATACTTAATTTTAGAGTAAATAACCATGAAAATACTAAGTAATTGTTACTTAATTATGCTTAAACATAACTAATATTTATTTAGCTAATTAAGTAAGGTCTACTTAACTTTTTCACAAACAGAAATTTCAATGTTATGAAATTATTAAGTAAAATCTATCATTTAGAGTTATGAATTAACTAAGTAGATATTATTATACTTTATAAATTAGGATTTACTTAATAAAATCCTCGTAACAATTTGCACTAACACTAACTAACTTTTACTGTTGAAGGATTAAGTAAATCCTACTAGACAGTGTTAAGTATAACATACTTAATTTTAGAGTAAATAACCATAATCTATATACATCACAAATCACAGCCACAATGCAATTCAAAATATTTATTTTGTCAGCAAATAAGATTCAATTTTATAAAAACTCTTGTTTTTCTTAAATAAAAATTCAGTGTCAAGAAATTCACACTTAGGATAATAAAGAAAAATAAAATACAAATATATAAACATTTGTTTTAATCTGCAATCAAGTGACAGAACAGGTGCCGAACTTGACACAACACCAACATGAATGTTGAAACAGCTGCTGAACATTTACAGTCTGTGTACATTTATGCAACCCTGCATCACAAAAATTATGTTCCCCCAGACCTAAAATTCAATTTGCAGTTACGTTTGACTGAAATGTATTTCTCTCCAGATTACGTTTGTATTTGACGTATTACAAATACGTCTCTGATCAACGTATCTTTGCCGTTTGTTATCTCTCTTTTCTACAATTCTGTTATGAATTGGAAAAAGCGTCCTCTAGTCTTATTTATTATTATTTTATATGTTTCGCCTGCGTATTCTGACAGCAATAAGCGTTGTAACGGATCATATGAATTGGCGTGAAGATTTACTGCTGGTGACTCTCCTTTATTTTCTTTCTTTAGGTGACAATACATTAATTAAAACTCGTAAACTATCACCACCTCATCACCACCTTAACAGAGTTAGTCCCATACGGGTCAAATCAACTATTAAACTTGTTATAAAATGCGCATTTGTCCGTAATCTACACCATAAAGTTCGCATTTTAACCTAAAACAAAGTGCGCTTCCTTTGAACCTTTCAAAATAAATGTCAGATTTATCTGTTAAGCGGAAGTAGTATAAAACGTCTATATTTATTCAAACAATACAATATAAAAGGCATACACACACACACACACTGACAGAAACACATAGACACTCACATACGTACACACACACACACAGGCAGAGACACACACATACTCACACAGACACACACTCATACGCACACAGAATGACAGACGCACACACAGACACATACATACACACACAGGCAGAGACACATATACACATGCACGCATACTCTGCAGACTGACCCTTGACCTCCCAATTGTCTCTCAGATATAACCCTCCTGCTTTACATTACATATATTATATCTACCTAAATATAAGACTTTGAGGTCGTGGGGGGAATCCCCTCCAAAACCTTCACAAGAGAAAATTGTCACCGTGCCAATAACCCTTGTACGATGCTTAAAACCAGTCTTTTAGTAAATAAATCGCATCCCGCCAACATCTCCTTGCCTTCAAGGAGGATCGATACGTCAACGGGATCTTCTCCATCGGTGCCACGGACAACCACGATCCTCACGATGTGTTGAGATGCATCACTGCGGCTGTCCACCTGTATATAACATACAATAAGAATTTAGACAATGGTATCAACATATTAATTAACTAACAGCTAATTAAACATTACACAAACTTTGATACAATAAAATGAATAAATAAATTTAAAAAACTTACCAGGCAGTCTTCAAATAACGCCTCCTCTTTCTCACCAAGGTACAGGATAAGGCTGCGGATAATAGTTTCCCGTTTCATCCCAATGCTTTGGTTCTGTGAATAAATAAATATGTTGTCAATACTGAACCCATTCATGCAAAATGAACTGCATACATCTGCAGAAACAGTGAAGGCAAGACTCATTTGTGGAAGCATGGAGTGTGGAGGAACATAGAAGCAACAGAGTAGGAGTAAGCCCCTGTCAACAACCACTTAAGTTAAATGTGACTAAAAATAATATATCGCCACTCATCATCACTGAGAGAAAGCCCCGTCCCCTTTTACGGGCGCTGGCCAAACGTGCGTGTGCGTGTACAGCCGCACCAAAAACGTCTTGTCAAAAACCTGCCGGGCAAAACAGCGCGGTGTACCTGGAGCGGACCTGCGTGCGCAACCAACCGTTGATTTTGGGTTCAAGATATTTAAAAAAGAAAGGAAAGAGTACGGCGAACACCACCATCTACTCCATGAGTTGTGTCTCGATGGCGAGGCTTCAGTTGCACTTCCGACCGAGCAGGAGTCAGTTGAGCACGGTGTTTTCTTGAAATAAAGCTTTGTTTTTTACAATATTCTACTCAAAGCCTTGTTTCTTCTCATTGTCGAGTGCTATTTAAACCGCGCCGCCCAACAAAAAGAATGTCACCAGCCTCCACTGAATGAAACCGACAGAGAACCAAATAGCAAACATTAGCTCACACAGCGCTGTCATAGCTAGCATGTTTCAGTCTTATTTCAGTATGTTCAAACAATGTACCGAGCGTTACTAACATAAAGCCGGCAGCTGTTGGAATATTGCGGCTCGCAAACGTCTTTCTCTCTCACACGCGTAACAAGGACCATATATTTTCAAAAACGTAGAGACGACTTACTTGTTCTGGCATGAAGCTCTCCTCCAACGTCTCCTCCTACGTCTCGTCGCGTTGCCGCCTTGAATGCGAATTGCGCGCGTCGATTGTTTCAAACGCGATAGATGTTTAGATTAATTAAAATGTATTTACCTTTTTCAGTTTATGTTCAGTCATTATAAAACATGTAAACAGTATGAGAAATTGGGGAGTAACATTTACTCTTCCCGCAGAGTTAATTTATTGTATGATTAAAATTTGTAACTTTTACTTAATAAAGTCAAGTAATCAGTGAAACGTATTAATACAATGTAGAATATATACCAATTAATTAAGTATAATTTACAACACCAACAATTTATTTTTTTGAGTGTAAGAGCATCAATTAAAACATATGGGGTACCATGGAATGATCCTCTGGGATCACATCAGCTGCATTCCATAATGAATACAAAAGGCCAAACCAGGGGATTAGTATCCAAACTATAGTAATTTTTCTGTGTATCATCTTACAAACCTCTTTATATTGAACAGGTTTGGGCCAAAAACCCAGAACACATGACAGAGAATACCCCGCTGGACTGGGATTATATTTGGAAATGTTTAATTGAAACTTCTAAAAAACCCAACCAAAAGCAGATTTACCAATTTTTTTACATCGAACCTACTATACACTTATATATTAAGTTTCTTAACGAAAATAATCTCATCACCAATATGTACCCGTTGTACAGGAGTACATGTGGGCTCTTTCATGCACATGTTTTGGTTATGTAAAGAAGTAACCCTTTTTTGGAAAATAGTTTCTCTCTTTTTGACAAAGATACTGGATTATCTCCTCCTGTGCTGCTTTTAAATGAAAAACGCACCTTATTAACAGGCCTGACATCCGCAAAAAAAATGCTTGCAATGCGCTGGAGTCCCCCGCACACTCTTACGAAACCCCAGTGGTTAGCTAGCTACATTGCTGTAGTGAATATGGAACTATCAATAGCCAGAATACATGGTGCGAAAGAAAAAAATATCTTATTCTGGTCCACGGCTTTAAGCAAAATTCAACAATACTGTATATATAATTGTATCATAATATAATACATCCCGTTATATATTATCTGGAGATGTATGAGAGGGGTGGGTGGTGGGCGTCGCCAACAGTGGGAGGGGGGTAAATTAACAGTATTTATGTATGTGTATGTATGTGGGTTTGTGGGTATGTGCATATATGGTATCGACAAATTTCCCCTTGGGGATTAATAAAGTATATATCTATCTATATCTATCTATCTATCTATCTATATATGTTAATATGTGTGCAGGTTTTTGCATATCTACCCGTATTTAGATAAATATATTCTTTATTTTTATTTTTTGTATGGTCTGAGTATGTTTGTATATGTACAGTCTGTAAATCTTTTCTTTTGGGCAGATAGCGATATAAGCAGTAAGATAGGTTTTATTTATTTTTACATTAGGCAACCTGGATGTTTAGCAGTTATTGCTATTTTATTTTGGCTAATTCAGCTAACAGACTTTATAACTCAGTAACTAGACCAAGTTTTAAAATGTGGAAATAGACAAGATGTGTAATCGTATTATTGAAAGTAGTTTTAGAAGTCGTTTTCTCATGGGATACAATGCATCACTGATGTCAATTAGATTTATCTTGCATATGGTGAATAAATTAATTCTGCTGAGGGTTCGAGGAAACGAACGGATGTGAAGTTGTCCTGTTTGCCGAAACTGTCAATTTCGTACCACATGGTACCAAATTGACAGTTTCTCTATAACAGAAGCACAGATTGCATATCTGTGTCTTTTATTTTTATTGATCACAAAGGAGAGAGCAAGCAAACAGCAGGCTTTCCACCAGTATATTGCAAGCCCTGTGGCCCACCAGGTTAAAGTTGACTCTCTGCCCAGCCAAAGCATTGGTGATTCCGTCTTTTTAAGATGTTTAATTGTAAACTATAAGACTCGTTATACTTCCCAATGCTTGGTTGGAGCATTTCATTGTGAACTTAGAGTTGTTGTTTTGTCTTTCAATGAAGTTATTAGTGAAATGCAGGATACAAGTAAGTCATTCAAGACATGTATCAGCATAGGTGTATGTTATGGGGCAAATAACAATGTCACAAAATTACTTTTGACATTAATCGTCAATTTCCCCCTAGGGATAGAAATCAACACATTGAAGAACAGGGCTTAAAGTATCCTGTTCATCCGAGCTGACTGTAGCAACAGAGGTGAGTATACCATACACAGAAACCACTCTCTGCCAAGGAACAGATATGTTTCTTTATTTAATCCTGGGCAGTCCTGCAGGATGATGCAGAGGACAACATGTTATGCAATCCTCAGAATGCTGCGGCAGCAATAATATCCATTAAGCCAGGCTACACCAGGCAAACGTTTCTGCATGGACATTCACTATGTGCTATCGTCCGTAGCATTGACATTACTTCACAATGCCATTAATAATTTGAATTATTTAACCTTTTAACATCCGACCTATTTTAGAGGTTTCTGCTCGAAATAACAAACCCAAACTAAAAAGGTTATATCTCTGCCACCCTCTCCATGCTTTGTCCATATAATTTAAGACACATCTTGTTTCTCTTTCTGGTAAATAGCATGTAGCAAGACTTAACAACTGACATCTTAACCCTTGTGTTGCCTTAGGGTCATTTTGACCCGAATCAATATTACACCCTCCCCCCGCCGTAGGATTAATTTGACCCCATTCAATGTTTAATGTCGGTGTTCTTTCGGTAGTCAACAAACAAACATAAAGTGCCTCACACTTAAACTTGGAAAACAATATTAATTCTAATAATTTTCTGGAGGTTTTAATTGCTGGCGTCAAATTGAACCCAAAGGGTAAAATATGTTAGTAAATATAAAGGTAACAGGAGGGTGAAACATTGAATCGGGTCAAAATGACCCAAAGGCGGGGGGAGGGTGTAATATTGAGTCGGGTCAAAATGACCCTAAGGCAACACAAGGGTTAAAGCCGCAGTCCTGAAGACTTTTCAACATTAACTATAGCCTTATGGATGCTACTGATTACATGCCCAGTATTTTTTCCCCTTTTCCATATCGCTCCATCATCAGCATAAAGCAATGAGACAATATCTCTTCCAACTGCTGAGTTGTAGTGGATTTAATGTACACTTGCACATGTACAAAAGGAAGTCTTATGTCTTAAATTATTGCATAGGGGATATAATGAGGAAGAAGAATGCATTATAAAGCATAGAAAAGTATGATCACTGTTATGTTGATTGTATGATGTCTTATGGTTATCATAAAGGATGATTCGGGTATGAATTAGATGTTTTGATTATGGGAGAAGTGTGTTTTTCTTGAGAGATTGTGGCTGTTTCTAGGATGAGGCTCTTATTTTGAAGTCCTTATTTTGAAGCAGCCATGGTCTCGCTGTAGGAGCACCCTTCGCTCAGTCCTTTTGAATGCTGGAGCGAGCAGGGTCGGAGGATGAAGACCCACGATTAACATGGGAAGCTCAACGATTAACATCGTAAGCTCAACCAATGATGAATGAAAGTATTAACAACTAATTGTAAGACGTGAGATAGGTCCTTTGCGAATCCGCGACCGACAGAAACTATCTCGGCTGCGGCTAAGATGGGCTGTGACATAAATATCCGTGAAAGCGTCCAGCCTGACGATAGCCAGGCTGGAGATTTGTATGTTTGTTAATGTTAAAATAAATACTGAAACCCTGACTTCGAGACTTCTTCCCCAAACACCGAGCTTTTCTTGACTCTTTCTGAACCTTTTCACAACTTCCAGAAATATGTCATTAATCATAATATTAAATCGTATAGGACTAATAACACTACCTTGCGTAATCCCATTTACAATATTACATGTATCCGTCACCGCATCGCCAACTTTTACCTTGAATGATCTGCTAGACAAGAAATCCAATACCCAGTTATACAGTACATCCTTCCACCAATACCCAAATTATTCATTGTAATCAACAGGCCCTCTCTGCACATGGAGTCATAGGCTTTCTCTATATCTAAGTAAACTATAGCCATAATCTCCTTCATACTTATTGCTTTCTCTGCTTCATTGCTAACTTTTATTAAAGCGTCAATTGTTGATCTACCTTTACGAAACCCATTCTGAGATTTATTTAGCAAGCCCCTTTGCTCTAAAAAAATATGTTAAAATGCCTGTGATTATCTTTTGCATCCACTTGCATAAGTGAGATGTCAGTTGCTTTTGGCCTGTAATTGTCTGCATCCGCTGGGCAGGCAGGTGCACAGACATTTTGGGGGGCAGGTGCTCAAACCAAAAAAAAGGGCACCCATCGGCAAAATGATTTTTATATTGATCGCTGTAACTTGAAGTTAGCAAGTAATTGAAACACATTGTCATGAGAAGACATGAGAGCTAAACAAAATTAAATAGTTTTCTATTAAAAATTACAATTAGTTTTTATTTACAAAATGATAGGAGCAAAAAATGCCATATAATAAACAACTTACTAACCTCGACCGCTCGGTCATGCTGAGAAATATCAAACCTCTGTAAAAACGTTATAAAGCCTCAGTCTGATATATGCCGGCTTGACCTCACTCTGGGTTAGTAAGTAGTTATTACAAGTGTTGTTTTTTCTTGCGTTTACTCTTTTCACCCTCTGCAATGCTTATACAAGATTGATCTTTGTAAAACTGGAACAGACAAAACAAAGAGAAACATACCACATAAAACAATATGGTACAAGGATAGCAATCATAGTTTAGCTGCAATTTTCTAGCTGTGAATTCTTGTGACATTTATAAAATGAATTAATAAGTTCAACATACTTTCGAAATTGTCTCAATAGCATTTATACAACACAAATAAGATGCCTGCCTGGATATCTCTCCCTCTCTCTGTTCACATAATGTCAGTAAACAGCTGGACAAGGCTGTGAAACCACAGATTTCATAAGTTTTTTGTTTATTTTCTTCGGACCAGTTGCTACGTCATGTTTTTAGCAGCGCTTATGTCGACGTGGTTAATTTATCACAAAACAACGTCAGGGGACAAACACCGTCATGACCTGTGTGTCTGATGCTGCGGGTCAGAGAAGAAGTAGGCTGACCCGTTTAATGTGGTGCGAGGAGCACTAAGTGGAGGAGGAGCGCGGCGGGGGCTCGTGAGCGGCACGGAGCATGTCGGGGTGAAATTCTCACAAGAACTCAAATAAATGCCCCGTCGGATATCAAAACACATTTGGGGGGAATTGATAATAGAGGGTCATTTTTATTCTTAAATGCTGATGAATGAGTGCTCCAGCAGAAAGGGCACTTTTCTCATCCAGGGCAAAAGGGCTGGTGCTTGAGCACCACTAGAGGTCTATCTTTTGCACGTGCCTGCCGCTGGGTCTTTGCTAGGTTTACCAAAACGTAGAATCAAAGCATTCTTCCAGCTGCTTGGCATTACCCCTTCTCTCCCAATCATATTTAACAGTTTAATTAAGAATAATTTCCAAGGCTTCCTCTGGTAACTGTCTGAACATAGCTTAGCATAATTGGTCTTGCCCAAGCGCAGTATACCCACTTCCCTCTATTGCTGTTTCCAGCTCCTGTATTGTAAACTCCATATCAAGAGGTGTACCTTCATTGACCTTTTTCTTTTTAACTTCTGAATGTACTGCTTGTTACGAACTCAGACACTTAGGAAGTAGGACCCAATTGCACGACCGGAGACAGAGATAAAGTATTTGTAAGTACTTTATTTTTCGGTTCTGCAGTGAACAAATGAAAGCGCTCACGTAGTGAGGGATCAAAAACTTTCCAAGAGCACAACATAACCCGACCTGATCATGGCAAAAGACCAGACGAACTGACAAGGAACACTGGGAGACAGGGGAATTTAAGCACATGGTAACAAGACACAGGTGGGACCAATCAGGAGCGGCTGACACTGATGAGCATAGGAGACAGGTGTGATGACAGGTGAAAACAATCAGGAAGCCTGGAATGAGAGAAAGCGAACATAAATGACATGAACCTCTCTAGCATATCTGTCGGTGCACAACAGTACCCCTCTAGGGCCAACTCCTGATGGCCCAGGCTGATTGTAAAAGTCGTGGATAAGAGTCTTGTCTACGATAAATGAAGCAGCTATCCAGCTTCTAGCCTCAGGACCGTAACCCTTCCAGTCTACCAGGAATTGCTTGCCCTCCCTATTACGGACCTCCAGTAGCTTACGGACCTTGTAAACGCCACCCCTTCAAAGAACTGGGGCGGTGGAGGGGGCGGGAACAAGCGTGCTCTCACACACCGGCTTGATTTTACTAACGTGAAACGTTGGGTGCACTCTCAAGGTCCTGGGCAGTGTCAAGGGTATCGACGCCGGGTTGATGACTCTGGACACTGGAAACGGACCCACAAATCTCGGAGCCAGTTTCTTTGAGGCGACATGGAGTGGTAAGTCTTTGGTAGAGAGCCAAACCTTTTGGCCTGGACTGTAGGAGGGAGCGACCCTGCGATGAACGTCCGCAACAGCCTTCATCCGAGCTGAACTTCGGAGAAGAGACTGGCGAGCACCAGCCCAAACTCTGCGACAGCGTCTGATCATGGCATGTGCCGATGGAACCATCACCTCTTCCTCGTTGTTAGGGAAAAGTGGAGGCTGGAAACCATTGACACAATGGAATGGAGAGAGACCTGTGGCCGCCGTAGGAAGGGTATTGTGGGCAACCTCGACCCATGTGAGGTGGTCACTCCAGGTGGTCTGGTTGCGGGAGACGAGACAACGTAGCGTAGTCTCTAGTTCTTGGTTCAGACGCTCCGACTGTCCATTTGACTGAGGGTGATATCCTGATGACAGGCTGACGGTGGCACCTATGAGTCGACAAAACTCTTTCCAGAAGGCGGAAATGAATTGTGGACCCCTGTCGGAAACAATGTCATTAGGGAATCCATGGATCCTGAATACATGATTCATCATGACCTCTGCGGTGACTTTGGCAGAGGGAAGCTTGGTCAATGGGATGAAGTGAGCCATCTTTGAAAATCGATCAACCACTGTTAGAACCGTAGTCTTGCCTCTGGATGAGGGAAATCCTGTCACAAAATCCATCGAAATGTGTGACCAAGGACGATGGGGAATCGGCAGCGGCTGGAGCAAGCCCATCTTAACTTGAGATGAGGTCTTATTACACGCACACACCGGACAAGCCGCTACATACTCGGCCACATTTTTCTTCATGGATGGCCACCAGAAACGTTGTTGAATCCTGAACATTGTTCTTGCTACTCCCGGATGGCACGAAAGCACAGATGAGTGAGCCCAGTGGATGACCTTGGAGTGAAGAGCCTCAGGAACAAACAGCAGATTGTTGGGACACTCGCTAGGCGCTGGATTCATGACATTTGCCTCTTTAACGTCTGACTCCACTTGCCAGGAAAAGGCTCCGATCACCCGGTTAAGTGGAAGGATGGTCTTGGGCTCTACCGCAAGTGGTTCGGGATCGTAAAGACGAGACAAAGCATCGGGTTTTGATTCTGAGACCCGGGACGAAAAGAGAGTGTGAAGTTGAATCTACTAAAGAAAAGTGTCCACCTGGCCTGACGGGAGTTGAGACGCTTAGCCTTTCTTATATATTCTAGATTCTTGTGATCTGTCCAGACTATAAACGGTTGCTCTGCACCCTCTAGCCAGTGTCTCCATTCCTCGAGGGCAGCTTTTACAGCTAACAATTCCTTGTTTCCCACGTCATAATTCTGCTCTGCCGTTGTCAACTTCCGCGACAGGTAAGCACATGGATGCATCTTGTTGTCTTCTGCAGAACGTTGAGACAGTACTCCTCCAATTCCCTCATTGGAAGCATCCACCTCGACCATAAACTGGCGCTGGGGATCTGGAATGGTGAGTATGGGAGCTGATGTGAATCTATCTCTGAGAAGTTTGAAAGCAAGATCCGCCTGGGGTCCACTTGAAGGAACCTTAGGAGAAGTCAGAACATGCAGAGGAGCAGCAACAGAACTGAAATTCCTAATAAACTTCCTATAGAAGTTAGCAAATCCTAGGAACTGCTGAACCTTTTCCTGGAGTCTGGTGTGGGCCACTGGGATACTGCACTGACTTTCGCAGGATCCATTTGGATATGATTAGGTGAGACTATGTATCCTAAGAAAGACACCTCTTCTGTGTGGAACTCGCACTTCTCTGCCTTGACATATAGCTGATTATCCAGTAGTTTCTGCAAAACTTGGCGGACATGGTTAACATGAGATTTAGCGTCTGGGGAGAAAATCAGTATGTCATCCAGATACACAAACACTGAAATATTCAAGAATTCCCAAAACCTCATTCACAAAAGCTTGAAAACAGCCGGTGCATTGCACAGTCCAAAAGGCATTACCAAGTACTCATAGTGACCATTCTGAGTGTTGAATCCAGTCTTCCACTCATCCCTTGTTTTATTCTAACCAAGTGATATGCATTTCTTAAATCCAACTTGGTGAATATCTTGGCCGTTGAAGCAGTTCAAAAGCAGATGACATGAGTGGCAGAGGATAGCGGTTCTTCACCGTAATGTCATTTAGTGGACTGTAGTCTATGCAAGGTCTCAGAGACCCGTCTTTCTTTCCCACAAAGAATCCGCTCCGGCTGGAGACGATGAAGGACGGATAATCCCTGATTTGAGTGAAGAGGAGATGTATTCATCCATTGCTGTTCTCTCAGGTCTCGAAATCGAGTAAAGTCTCCCTTGGGAATGGGGCTCGGTAAGAGATCAATGGGACAGTCAAAATTTCGGTGAGGAGGTAGCGACAAGGCTTTAGACTTGTTAAACGCTTCTTTAAATCATGGTAACAGGAAGGTACCTTGTGTAGATCAGGATAGTCAGGGTGATCTATAATGATCCTACTAGAGTCTGTTGGTGCATTAACAGGTTGCGAAGTTTACACCTGCCCTTACAATCCTCTCCCCATTCCTTAACTTTCCTGAAGGCCAGTCTATGTGAGGATTGTGGATCTTCAGCCAAGGAAACCCCAAAATAATCGGGTGCTGAGTCGACTCAAAAATATGAAATTGCATGCTCTCGGTATGGTCCTTATTTATAGTAATCCGTATGGGCTCAGTGCAATGGGTAACTGTGAACAACAAGCGGCCGTCTAAGGCACTGGCACTAACAGGATGAGATAGCGGGACAGTTTTATTTTTAGCTGTTTGACTAGGCCCCAGTCTATAAGGCTTTCGTCAGCCCCTGAGTCTATTAACACACCCTGGTCAATGGTCTGATTGTTAATACAAATGTCTACCTGAGTAACAGGTCGAGGAGGGAAGTCTGCGGGAAACTTGCTCACCAGCGCCTCCTTTGACTGGTGAGCACGATCTTTTCCCGGCATGAAGCGAGTTGATGACCCGGCTGGCCGCAGTAGAAACAGCAACCCTCCCGTGACGGCGCTGCCTCTCCTCCAGAGAAAGCCTGGTTCTTCCAAGCTGCATGGGTACACCGGAGTCATTCGGAAGTGTAGTCCTCTGATGGTCCGGTAACATGAGCTGGAAATCCTCCGCTGGCGCGCGACCCTCCGAGGCGAATTCTGGAAGCTGGGAATAACATCTCGGTTGCGTCGACGCTCCTCTCTCTTTCCGAAGACGGTTATCGATCCGGATGGCCACAGCGATGAGGATTCCAGATCCCGGGTGTCTCCAGTGGAGCCAGCTGGTCCTTTATCGGTTCGAAAGTCCTGTCATGAAGGCGTCACGAAGAGCCGGAACATTCCATCCGCTGTCCGCTGCTGCTGTACGAAACTCGATGGCATAATCAACCACCTGACGGTTGAGCTGACGTATTTGAAACAGTCTTCTGCTGGCCTCCGTAGCAGGCGATGAGTGGTCAAAATGCGCCTCATAGTCTCTATGAAATCGGCCAATGAGTAACATAGTTCGGTGTCTCTAGACCATTCTGCAGTAGCCCAGGCTGCAGCTCTTCCCGTTAAGTGAGACACAATAAACGCCACTTTACCATGCTCAGATAAAAAAGCTGCTGGGTTGTGTTGAAAATGCAGATCACACTGTACCAGAAAGGCTCTGCAATTCGAAGAGTCTCCGGAAAATCTCTCCGGAAGAGCCAGCCGTAACTGGGAGGAAACAGCCTGACCTGGGTCGTCAGCTGGAGTATTGACAGGCAAATTCTCAGCTGTGGATGACGTCACCGGAGGAGCAGTCTGTTGATGAGTGAAAAATTATTCATTTGGGCAACCAGTTGTTGCATCTGTGTAGATAATTCTTCCTGAACCCCGGCCTGGCGTCCTCTCAGCTCTTGTATTTCCCGGCTGACTTTGTCCAGTTTTTCCTCGTGATGAAAAATCGTCACGCCCTGTACCGACAGAGCGGCGTGAAGCGTTCTTGGGTCGGCTGGGTCCATAATGTGGTCAGTTCGTTCTGTTACGAACTCAGACACTTAGGAAGTAGGACCCAATTGCACGACCCGGGAGACAGAGATAAAGTATTTGTAAGTACTTTATTTTTCGGTTCTGCAGTGAACAAAATGAAAGCGCTCACGTAGTGAGGGATCAAAAACTTTCCAAGAGCACAACATAACCCGACCTGATCATGGCAAAAGACCAGACGAACTGACAAGGAACACTGGGAGACAGGGGAATTTAAGCACATGGTAACAAGACACAGGTGGGACCAATCAGGGGCGGCTGACACTGATGAGCATAGGAGACAGGTGTGATGACAGGTGAAAACAATCAGGAAGCCTGGAATGAGAGAAAGCGAACATAAATGACATGAACCTCTCTAGCATATCTGTCGGTGCACAACACTGCTAAAATTTCATCTTTTCTCTCCCTGTGCATCTCATATAAATGACTTCCACTGTGAACATTTGAAAACGTCTTCCCCAATAACGCAGCTTTGTCCTTATTTATAATTGCCCAATATTCTCCGTCTATCAACACTTGGATTATAACTGATATTTTACATCATAATAGTTTATTTGACTAGTTTCAGTCAGGATTTAGAAAACACCACAGCACAGAGACAGCACTGGTGAAAATTGCAAATGACCTCCTAATTGAATCAGATAAAGGACTTATCTCTGTACTTGTTTTGTTAGACCTTAGTGCTGCATTCGACACGATTAACCATGACATTCTATTACAGAGACTGGATCATTCGATTGGCATTTCAGGTACCGCACTAAGTTGGTTTGAATCCTATTTATCAGATCGATCTCAATTTGTATTTGTAAACAATGAAGCGTCGATGACCACCAACGTTAGTCACGGAGTTCCCCAAGGTTCTGTGCTTGGACCAATTTTATTTACCTTATATATGCTTCCTTTGGGCAATATTATCAGGAAACATTCCATAAATTTTCATTGTTATGCAGATGATACTCAATTATATCTATCGATCAAACCAGAGGAGACCAACTAGCTCACTAAAATTCAAGCATGTCTTAAAGACATAAAAACATGGATGACCTGCAACTTCTTGATGTTAAACTCTGACAAAACTGAAGTTATTTTACTCGGCCCTGAGCACCTCAGGGATCAATTATCTGGTGATGTGGTTTCTGTAGTTGGCATTGCCCTGGCATCCAACACCACTGTAAAGAATCTCTGCGTTATCTTTGATCGGGACTTGTCCTTTAACTCCCACGTGAAGCAAATCTCAAGGACTGCATTTTTTCATCTGCGTAATATTTCAAAAATCCGATACATCTTGTCTCAAAAAGATGCAGAAAAGCTGGTTCACACGTTCGTTACTTCTAGACTAGATTACTACAACTCATTACTTATTATCAGGCTGCTCTAATAAGTTTCTTAGGTCCCTCCAGTTGATCCAGAATGCTGCAGCTTGTGTACTCACTAAAACTAAGAAAAGAGATCACATTAAAATTCTTCTCCTCACCAACAACACCTTGATTGGTGATGCTCCATCATATCTTAAGGAGCTTGTAGTATCATATTGCCCCACTAGAGAGCTGCGCTCACTAAATACAGGGCTACTTCATAGAGTCTTAAAAAGTAGGATGGGAGCCAGAGACTTCAGTTATCAAGCTCCACTTTTATGGAACCAGCTTCCACCTTCAGTCCGTGAGGCAGACACAGTCACCTCATTTAAGAGTAGACTTAAGACTTTCCTCTTCGATAGCACTTATAGTTAGGGCTGAATCAGGTTTGCCCTGGTCCAGCCCCTAGATATGCTGCTATAGGCCAATAAGCTGTTGGGGGACATTTTAGGATACACTGAGCACCTGTATCCTCTTCTCTACTTATGGATGCATTTTCATCTCTCGATTGCACTGTTATGAGTTGGTATGGAGATTGAACCCAAACGCAGACTGACAACAGCTTGAACAAGAGCTCTTTATTCCAAAAACAAGGACAAGCCAAAACAGAATAACAAAAATGCAGGGGTCTTGGACCAAAGTCTCTTGCTCCGAGGTCGGGAGGGAAGCTCGACCGAACACTCAAAAAAAAGGAAAAACAGTTAAAGTTGGCTTCTCACTCAGGTGACGACCGTGTCTCTACACTGAGCGGGGGAAAAAACAAAGTACAGGTTACGGCGTAACGACGGGAAGAAAAACTCACAGGGCGAGTGGACGTACAGACTGGCTTCGGGTTGGTAAACCAACGACCTGACAGTGAGCAAGAGCAGGACCGGGGTATTTAAGCCAGCTGGAGATGATCAGGTGAGATGAGCCCCAGCTGGCTCTTCTGGAGGGAGGCGTGACAGTGGGCGGAGTTCGGAGGAGGGAAACTGCGGGGTGAGATGAAAACAAAAGCACATGGCACAACGACAACACACATGAGGAGAGGAGGTAAGGGGACAACAGAAGAGAAAAACAGCAGGGGAAGACAGAGATCCTAACATGCACATTATTACTCTGCTTTCTCTCCGGAGTCCTTGTGACTTCACTTCTCATAGGGTCCATTGGGTCTGGCTGGGTCTGATGCCATGGCGCTGCCAATGCCCCGCCCACTACACCTCTCTACCTCTGCCTGATGGATCACGGAGGCCTGGATCGTGGAATATGCCTACTACCAACTATGCCATGGCCCTGTAGATGCTCTGCCCACTCATACTCTCTGCCTCCATCTGCCTGATGGATCATGGAGGTCTGGATCGTGGTCCATGCCTACTACCAACTATTCGTGGTCCATGCCTACTAGCATCATATTCATTGAATGTGTTGTTACTCTGTAATGATTCCTTCTGTACACATGGCATCTATTGCACCTGTCCATCAGGGGAGAGGGATCCTCCTCTGTTGCTCTCCTGACGGTTTCTTCCCTTTTTTCCATGTGAAAGGGTTATTTGGGAGTTTTTCCTGATCCGATGTGAGGTCCTGGGACAGGGATGTCTATGTGTACAGATTGTAAAGCCCTCTGAGGGAAATTTGTAATTTGTGAGAATGGGCTATACAAAATAAACTAAATTGAATTGAATCTACTCAAGTGCCTCTTCCATCATTAAGGCAAATGAATTATCTTTTCTCTATAAATTCTTCAACTACCCCTCCATTGCTATCAGTACACATTTCCCCATAATGAATTATGAGCAATAAAGTCTCCACACCAAATTTCTCTTTTTCCAATATGTTCTGATATCTCGTGAAACATTTGCATAGACAGCTTTTTACAAGAATTATAAAAGTTCACTACCTCGATATCTCCTCTTAGACTGCATATTTCAATCATAACACATTGGTACTGCTCTGGAACAATAATCTTCCTATATGCTAAGGAATCCTCAATAAATGTTGCACCGTTTGCAATTAGACTTCTGGCATTCGAGGGTTGTTTAAACATATATTGTCACATCAATTTACATTGCATTGTTTGTTGTGTTTATTTTGTGGGATTTGTTTGTTTTGTACTTTTTGTGTAGCGATCGACTCACCTGCCCGACCAAAGGATATTTATATTTCTAACACTGCCATCTAGTGGTCAAATAGAGACTGACAAGTGGAGTGTATCTGCATTTTAATTAAATCTAATTAATTTGGTTTAACACAAAGGGGTCTTTGCCATCTGTAGACATACAACATCATCTATTAATTTGAAAAATCTCCTAATTGAGAAAATATGTAAATATGTTTGATTTCCAGGGTAATGGAAGTCAGGACTGTCTTGAACACAGCTGTATCAGTCATTGCCTGGGACTATGAAGAAAAACATATATAAAGCACCTCAAACATTAAAGAAATTACCGATTTCTCGTAAAAATGTAGGACTTATAATTTCAAAAATCTCCTAATTGAGACAGTAAATATGTTTGATTTCCAGGGTAATGGCAGTCAGGAATGCCTTGAACACAGCTGCATCAGTCATTGCCTGGGACTCTGAGGAAAAACATATCTAGAGCGCCTCAAACATTTAAAAAAATGACAGATTTCTTTAAACATTTAGGACTTTTACTTTGAAAAATGTCCTAATTGATACATTCAAATTGATTGATTGCCAGTGTAGGGGATTTCAGATATGTATGGAACACATCTGCATCAGTCATTTCCTGGAACTCTTGGGGGAATCTATATACAGGACTTCAAATAATTAAAAAGATGCTTTTTTTAACATACAAAAGTCTGACTTTCATTTTTAGAAACTCTTCCTTGGTCCAGTAAAAATGTTTTAATGTTAGCATATTTTAAGCTAAATCTCAGAAATTCAATTCAGTTTATTTTTTGTATAGCCCAATTTCACAAGTTACAAATTTGTCTCGGAGTGCTTTACAATCTGTACACATAGACATCCCTGTCCCAAAACCTCACATCGGATCAGGAAACACAGAGGAGGAGGAGGATCCCTCTCCAGGATGGACAGGTGCAATAGATGTAATGTGTACAGAAGGACATATTTAGAGTTAAAATACATTCAATGAATATGACAGAGTGTATGAATAGTTCATAGTAGGTGTATTCCACGATTGAGACCTCCACGATCCATCTGGCAGATGGAGGTAGAGAGGAGGAGTGGGCGGAGTCTCAACAGGCCAGTGGCGTAGTCGGTAGCAGGAATTCCACGATCCAGACCTCGATGATCCATCAGGCAGATAGGATCTATGTCGTCTCATAGGGTCCGATGACCCCATGAGACGTGAAGTCAAAAGGACTCCGGGGAGAAAGCAGGGTTAGTAATGTGTGATGGAGAGATGAAAATTCATCTCTAAGGAGAGAAAAAAAGAGTAGATAGGTGCTCAGTGCATCCTAAAACGTCCCCCAGCAGCTATAAGCCTATAGCATATCCAGGGGCTGGACCAGGGCAAACCTGATTCAGCCCTAACTATAAGCTCTGTCAAAGAGGAAAGTCTTAAGTCTACTCTTAAATGAAGTGACTGTGTCTGCCTCCCAGACTGAAATTGGAAGCTGGTTCCATAAAAGAGGAGCTTGATAACTGAAGGCTCTGGCTCCCATTCTACTTTTTAAGACTCTAGGAACTACAAGTAGTCCCGCATTTAGTGAGCGCAGCTCTCAAGTGGGGCAATATGGCACTACAAGTTCCTGAAGATATGATGGTAGAAACGATCTATAAAGATACAACATCAGTTCATTGTTTACTTTTATATGCTAGTGCAGGCACGTGCACAGACATTTTGGGGGGCAGGTGCTCAAACCCAAAAAAAGGGCACCCAATGCCAAAAAAAAAAATTCTGACAAAGTTGAAGCATTAGCAGCAATACACTGATGATGCTGTCCTCGACCTGCATTTCCTCTGGGCAGCATCAGACCACTAGCTTACATTTTCTTTATGAATAAAGTGTTCACACCAGACGCGTCGGACGCGTCGGGGGCGGAGTAATAAATTAGTCAAGGAACCACAGGACCGCAGCGTACTTCCACTTTTTAGTGGACTGAGCTGCACTCCCACTGCGCTTCTCGCTGCTCTCTCTCTTCTTCTCTCTTTGATACGTGTCTCCCACCTACGGCGGCAGATCTCCTCTGCCATGAAACACATATGCCGGCGGTTGGTTGATAGTAAAGTACAACAAATAGCGAGAATAAAAGCAAATACATACATTCAAAACTTACCAGGTAGTCCCACGGCTTCTCCGACCTTGTTCCACGTTTTATCTTTATAGCTCCGGTTTCGGTAAGCATAAAGAGTTGTATCGTAAAGTTCGGGGTGCCCGCCTCCACATTTGGCCCGGCCCTCTGAACAAGAGAGGCCGTATGATTTTTTTTTCAGTCTGGCCACGAAAATCTTAGACTAGCCCGTTAAATAGAACGGAATAAGAACTCTCTCTCTCTCTCTCTCTCATTTCTCTCTCTTTTCTCTCTCTCTCTCTCTCTCTCTCTCTTTTCTCTCTCTCCTCTCTCTCTCTCTCTCTCTCTCTTCTCTCTCTCTCCTCTCTCCTCTCTCTCTTTTCTCTCTCTTCTCTCTCTTATCTATCTCTCTCCTCTCTCTCTTCTCTCTCCTCTATCTCCCTCTCTCTCTTTTCTCTCTCTCCTCTCTTATCTCTCTTCTCTCTCTCCTCTCTCTCTATTCTCTAAACATAACTAATGTCAATAAACAGCTGGACAAGGATTTGAAATCACGGATTTCGTGAGTTTTAGTTTGTTTATTTTTTTAGGAAACGTCGGACCAGTTGTGACGTCATGTTTTCAGCAGCGCTAATGTTGTGGTTGATTTATCACAAAACAACGTCAGGGGACAAACACGTCATGACCTGTGTGTCTGATGCTGCGGGTCAGAGGAGAAGAAGGTGCACCCGTTTGTGTGGCGCGAGGAGCACTGCCCGGAGGATGAAGTGGTGGAGGAGGAGGAGGGAGGGGCGCGGCGGCGAGGGGGAGCTCGTGAGCGCCGCGGACCCATGTCGGGGCGAAATTCTCACAAGAACTCAAATAAATGCCCCGTCGGATATTAAAACACATTTGGGGGGAGTTTATGACAGAGAGAGTAACTTTTAATCTTAAATACTGATGAATGAAAAAAGTGGGCTCCAGCAAAAAGGGCACTTTTCTCATCCAGGGCAAAGGGGCTGGTGCTTGAGCACCACTAGGGCTCTATCTGTGCACGTGCCTGCTTATATACCATAATATGTATAATGTACCCGCCTTTTTTAAATAATAATAACAAATATATATATTTTTTACCATGTCATGTCATAGGCCTACTGTTATACCGCCACTATGATACTCTACTCTGAGGAGATGCCACTGTTAGTCTAAAGTTTAAGTAATAGCAAAACAATATTAAATACAGTACAGCAGTATTGTACAGCAATATCTTATTGCATATTGTAAGTAAGTCTACAAAAAGACACTAATTATCTATCTATCTATCCAACTGCAGTTGGAGATCCTGGCAAACTCAGCACACTCAAAAAAATAATTATCCAAAAAACCTTGACTTTAAGTATTTCAATTACATGTAAATTTTCCATGTAATTTCATTACATAAGTTCAATGTAAAGCATCTAATTAAACATTATGCTTTTCTATCCCATTGAGTCAGTCTGAATAAATTGAAATTAAATTGATGCAAATTCATACATAAACCTTATGTATTATTACATATAAAGTTAAGGGGAAATTTTACATAAACCTAATTTGTTTAATCAAGTATTATATATTTGAAACAAATCACTAATGCATACAAGGACAATTCAGAAGGCTTTATTGACGAATACCAAAAAAGTGTTAAACAGGTATACAAACAGTCACAATATGACACCAACAACTTAAAAATTAGAGTTGTGATTATGATCATTATGATGAATAGTAATACAAAATGGATTAATTATTAATAAAACTGATACCAGTATTGGTAAACCTGGGTAATGGAACAATTAGAACACAACATTTTAGTCATGAAGTGTTAAACAGGTATACAATATATCCAGTCTAGCCATGCATTATGACATCAACAACTTAAAAATTAGAGTTGTGATTATGATGAATAATAAAATACAAAATGGATTAATCATTAATAAAATGGATACCAGTATTGATAAACCTGGGTAATGCAACAATTAGAACACATAACAGCTTTTCCAGTGAACCTGACAACAGTACCACAAACTAGTAAGTCACGAGCTTCTTTACAGTCTTACCAGGTCAATATATCAATGTCCAACACGCCAAAATGTGGCTAGCTCAACTCTCCAGTGCTGACCATGTGAGCTCATTGAAGCATCTTGATTTTAAGTGTTTGGACCTTTGGGGACAACTTCTTTCCATCCAAGTTCATCAACACTTTCTGGATGAACTCAAAAGTGAATTTGAGTTCTCGGGGATAGCTCAGGTTGAGAGTGTAAATTAGGCCAAAGAGCATGGCACATCCAAAGGCAATGCCTCTCAGATTGCATAGCAGCTCCACACCTTCGATCACCACTCCAATGTCCTTTGGCTCGTCCTCTTTATCAGCACCTTCTTTGATAATCCTGTAAAGGCCCATGGTGGTCTGCGCGATCTCTCGCTCAGCTTCCTCACTGTTGACGTTCTGATGGTGAAAAACAAAGTGACCATTTTGAAAGAAAACATTGCAAGTTTAACACTGAAAGCTCACTGTAAAACTCACCAAGTACTCCTTGATGAGAGTGTTGCTGTCCTCATTGAGGGAGACACACAGAGGACACTCCCTCTTGAGGTCAATGTCCTCACTCTGCAAAAGAAGGCACAATACAATTTTGAGTATCCACTTTAAGATATTTTTCAGGACATTGCTCATAACCCTTTTATTCTCACCCAAGGGATTACTATGACACTTGAAAGAAGGCATTTGTCCTTATGACATGTTCTGGCAAATTAAAAAGTATCCTACACTTGCCTTTGTCAGCGTCACAGCGCTAAATCCAACTTGTATTTCATTAGTAAAAAGCTATGACAAAATGATTAAAATAATATTCTGTTTGTTTATAACCAGACTAACAAAGCCACTAGTGTCAGACTGTGCGCAATGTACTCCTGAGCCAAGGTCGATGTTGCTTCGAATACCGTTTTCCCGTCGATACGAGTGAAATGTGAGTTTTCCCCCTCGTAAGACTATTAAAAAAAATGCAATTATGGATATCTAAAATTAAAAAGCCCATAACACATGAATGGCAAAGCGAGGTAATTCTTCCTAGGAAGAATGTCAGTGGATATCTGAAATGTTCTTTTTGACCAGAAAATAATTAACTTACGGACATCTGCAATATATATCCAGTTTAGCTATTAAATGTTAAAACAGAGAGAAGTCAGCAGTAAAGTTATAGCAGTGAACATAACAGTGTAGTGTGTAGTTTATTTGCCAGTAAATAAATGCTACTACTCCTCAAGACCCAAGCCTTGAGAAAGAGAAGACATATTGCCCACTTGTCTGATGTGTATGACCTATTAGAAGTCAAAAGTCCTTGAGACTTTACACTTATCCCGGGGCAAAACATGTTTCCAACTAGGAACTTACAATCTAGAACATTTCCACTCTTAGGTCAAGGTTTCTTAAACCCCACTCCAGAGCAATTGTACAGACTGCATAAATACAATTCTAGGTTTTCATGGATGCGGGAACTCTGTTAAAACCAGTGTTAAAATGGATTTTATCACAAGATTCGACTTTGCTTAACAACGTAACCAGTAAATGCACTTGCCTTAGCTGTTGGAGCCATGAGGAGTCGGATCTTCCTTCCAGCAGCTCCTCCTCTGTTGCTGACGACCTTAGTTATGTTGGCTGTGTATTTGACATCCTCCACCTAAAAGAGCAAAAAAAGAAAACACTGTCAAGATAGAGCCAACATTTATGCAGAAAACTATGGCTTATTAAGATGTAACTTATCAATATCATCATATGTTACATTACTCACCTAAAATGAGAGGTTGCCACAGGATGAAAGATGCTTTGTGGATTTGGCTTGAATGGTGTACCTGAAAGTAATGGAAAATATTCCAAGGTAAATTTTCAACCAGGATGAGAATAAGCCAACTGCAGAGGTGTGTGTGTGTGAGAGAGAGAGTGAGAGAGCTCTCAACTGCATTGTTCTTCCTTTTTTATATCGTATTGCATATTATTCTATATATGTATTTGTCTTTTGTTATAAAATCATATTCCTTGCATGTGAACACCCTAACATTAATTGTCAATGAACAGGATTCTGATCTTAAGTTAACATTGTATTTATATATTTAAGCCACCGCAGTTTGAACGTAGTTCAGCTAGTTGCCCGCAGTGTAAAGAGGAAGCAAGTGACGCATTTTAGCGCGTGCCGAGCGCGAGCAGCAGGTGCCAGCAGTTAAGACATAGCTTTCGGTAGCCTGTGTTAGCAAATGACGCAGCCTAACCGGCTGTAGCCTGACCATGAGCAGCACGGCGCTCCGCCTCTGGGCTTCAGGAAGCCGAGGCCTATACGGACGCGGGTCTCGACGTGTACTACAACCAGTGTCGTTACCTTTCACGCGGTCAAGCGAGTCAGCATGTAAAACTGCGTTGCTAGCTAGCGCAAAGCCAGATAGCAAGTGCTAGTGAACACGTGGGACTAGCCAGATAGTGGAAGTTAAGCTAACTGTTGACACACGCAGCCCGAGCTGCAGCAGCTTGGCAAGCAGAATATTCTCCACCGCTTTGGAAGCTAGCTTAACTGTTAAAAAGCAGAAGGTTCTCCACCGAAGTCAGACCTATTTCCCAATCAGTGAAACTATGCTAATGTTGAAGCTGCTAGCTCGTGCTAAATTACATAGCAAGCCTTTTTGCTAACCTAAATTCACCAACCTTCGTAAAAATACTTATAAAATAACATTACACTTAAGATGGAAAAGGATTGGACTTACCTAATAACTTTTTCACGCTCGGTCGCTCTGTCGGTCAGAATGACAAGTCCACTCTCAAGAGGTCACGTGGTGAAGTGTTTCCTGCACGCACAGATGCTCCTTCTGTGATCCAATCAAGTAAAGTTTACTTGATTTGTTTATGTTCAGGTTATACGAAGCATATTTACATTGTGTTTAAGTGGTTTTAATGAATACACTTTAGATTTTATATATTTCAGTTACGTTTTACTTAAAAATATTGTTTAATGTTTATGAGGGCCAAGAATCAGTTTTTTGAGTGCAGTTTACTTTATGTTTCCCCTGTATATTTAGTATTTAGTATTAGTATTTAGTTTTTAGTATTGTTATTGTGTTTTGTGTTTTATATTTATTTTCATTAATGCTCTGATGTGCATGTGCACCACTGCTGTGATTTTTTAAATGTCCCCACTGTGGAACAAATAAAGGAATATCAAATCAAATCTGTACCTATCTAGCTATCTCGCTATCTATCTATCTATTTTATCTATCTATCTATCTATCTAGCTAAACTGCAGCTCCTCCATTCTATGATCATAAAAGTGATTTCTTCCGCTGTCCGGGCACTTTAGTAGAGCTTGTCACTGAGTCGTCGCAGACTCGTCACGTCTGCGCAGACACGCTGCAGATGCGTCTGGCCCACGTCGACTACACGCCGCAGACGACGCGCCTGGCCGACCCTCCGTCTGCTGACAACCTACCGACTAGCTGCGGCAACCTGCTGGCAACTGCCACTGGGTGCCGGACCGTGCCGCACGGAGGATTTCGCCCCTACTGGAAAATTACATCAATGAATATGAAATTACAGTAGAAGCAGTAATGGTATTGGCCATACGAATAGCAATGCAAACAATAATAATGTGAATATCAATAATAACCGCTGCAGTGGATGTAGTACTATATATATATCACTGATTCTTGACATAAGGGACAAAACTACTTTTGAAACCTAAAAAACTAAAATGGGCAGCACATTCATTTGGAATAGATTTTCTTATAAACACAGGTCTGACCTATAACAAACATGTAAAGGAACACGTTTTTTATAAAATCACTTTTTATAAGAAATGACATTTATCCAATTTGTGTGTTGACATTTGTCAACTCCGTCTGATGCATTAGAAATCATTTTATTTTAATTTAAATGATTCAGTGACACTTTTAAGTATTTAAATATCTAATAATGGTGTGCCTACTCCTAGTTAAGTGCTAAAAAAAAATTGTATTCCCTTTTTTATTATTTTACACAGTTGAGGAACAACGCCATTGGAAAAAAACGTAATTTTGTTATTTATTTTTAAAATGTAACATATTTAATCTGTGGTTATATGCAGTTAAGTGTGGTTATATGCAGTTAAGACACCACTGCATGTAATCCATGCAATGTTTTAGTGAATTAACTCAATAAAATTAAAATAAGTAAAAGGCTTTTTTTTTTTTTAAAGACAAAAACCCACATTTTAGGGTGGGACAAAACTGACAGTGTTGACAGACTGATGTAAAATGACAGCAAACAAGGTCTGTTAACAAGGCCGTAAAGCACACATGAGAAATTCATGTGTTTTCAGTCCCTCTATGCTTGGATTATAAATGCATTTAACTGTTTAAGGACAAACTTAAAACTTATTAGCAAAGTCAATGAACTATGCAGGATCCAAAATCCTCTGTGTGTTACGAGACCATCAATTTAGAGAAATGGCACATATAACATAAACAGGCCAAGAAAATGGGGACTGTGAAAGGTAAAGATCTTTAATGATTAACCAAGAATTAACTCAATACACCACCAGCTCTATAATATAAACAAAGTAAAAGGTTAACTTTAAACTAAACCCATCCTAAAGATAAACGAGAACAAAGCAGGGCTCCTTCGATTAGACATTGGGCAGTAAACGGTGAACATGTTTGTGCTCAATGAAGTCCATAACATCAGGAGTTATGCTATAGAGCTCTCTTGTGCGGCTTGACTGGAGTGGAGATGAGCTCCCTGTTAGTTTCATTAGAATGTCCTTCATCCTTCCTTCCATGTTTGGAAGGAAGGATGTTTCCCTATTTGGAGGCACTTTGCTAGCCACCAGTGGTCATCATAAATCACTGCTAGCCTGTCTCCTTTGTCAATGTTGTTGATAGTTATATCAACCACAGTTCCATCGGGACTTCTGAATGTCTCCTCATCCTCCATCAAATCTCCATCTTCTGCTTCCTCTACCTCCTCCTCCATTGTATCTTCTTCTTCGCCTACCTCATTTTCCATCTCCTCCATCAACATGGTCAGTGGCCGTTTCTTCCTGGTCCTTGAAGTGTGCTGCAATTCTAAGCATTCTTGCAAACAGGAGGTAGCTGATTTTTTTTTTTTGGACCCTGTTCTTCCACCTTTGTCTCTCCTTCTCTCGATTGTCCCTTCTGCTGTCTGGATCACTGTCTATTCTCTGTCTTCTTTTTCTTTGTTCATCTGACAGTTTGCTTCGAGCCATGTCTGCCTACAGTACAGATAAAAGCAATAAATATAAAATAACATTTGTGTTGATCATTTATTTTTTGCCAGTCAGTCAGTTTTGTATAAGTATTATGCCAATATTAAATCATAAACAAATTCTGTGTTTATTATGCATCAAATAATGAGGTTTTTGGAGCATTTTTCAACTCCGTCAGACGCCCATAAACTCACCAAAAACACCTCCATTTATTTCACAATTATTATTTAAAATAATCATTCTTGGATCACAAAGTTGACATACAAAACCTGTGACGACAGTTATATCAACTTTGTTTGCTAAAAATATATAGAAATGTTAAACTTACGAGACCATGTGCTGTACTGCTGCATCCATCAAGAGAAGAAGCATGTAAAAGGGGTCCTCAGGGTTATAGCTCAGACCATAATATGCCTAATTTAATTTAAAGAAAATCTGACGGAGTTGACATGAACTGAGAACACTACTTTGAGCGGCAATTTTTACTGTATAATTTGATGGGTATTTTGCTTTATGTATTCGGTTACATTTTATAAAGCCATGCAATTCATTTCATAATGATATTTATGTATTTATTACATTTTTAATGACTTTTCTTTGCAATTAGAACCTGTGACCTCTTGCAGAGGACTTAATTTGCATGTACTTTCTAGGGCAATGCTTGCACTTGGTCAAATTGCTATGAAAATATATAAATATAGACAAAACTAAGTACATTGGTGTAGTTAAGTCTTTCATGTTGAGCTTTTAAAGTCTATTTCAATTAACTTATATCTGGATTTTTAAGCCAAGCTTTGCATTTCAGTGGAGGACATGTATTGTCCCTTATCTCAAGAATCAGTGATATGTATATATATATGTAAACAGAGCATGCCCCTCCGCAATGTGACCTTCATTTGCTGTGTCTGACTCAACACACTTGACAAGTTAGCGTACTCTGATACTGAGCCAAGTAGACAACAATAAACTTGATTTAGACTAGATGCACATTGACAAAGATTCAAAAGACTCAAAAAGGGAGTACCAACATGACACCAAACTTCAAAATAGAACTGTAAACAAAGTTTATCCAAGAGTTTTCTAAGGTTGTACAAATGTAATGTTAAAATCACTCAGAATAAACTCCTCATTCATGGATAGCTAACTACATTATACTACTGAGATATAAAAGATCGAGATATAGAAGAATAAAAACACAACAAATATGTAATTACACGTTTTGCAAGATTGTACGTGCGCTCAATGACACTAATGGGCGATTTGTGTATTCAAACACGCTCATGGCACGAGCTGTGAGCCAGTATCAAACCAGTATCAAGTTTGCAACAATGAATGATTTAAAGCTCACTCGTTATTTTCAAAATAAAGTACCTATTTTGAATTGATACGAGACATCAAGTATTAAACACATTGGAAGATATTTTCTCGCAAAATAATACAATCTATGGTAGGCCATATATTGTGCAAACAGAGTTTGCCGAAACACTATTCAGTATATGAGATGGAATGCTGCTTAGGAACTTTAATTGCTCCAAACACTAGCGTGCTGAATTTTATTTTGAAAGGAATAGGTCTTTCATTTTATCATGATGAACCTGCAGTATACACAGTAATCCAGCTGCCATCAGCGTCCCTACATCTAAGCCTGGGTACCGTTACCAACGGACAGTGGTAACGCTAGTATAGAATCTCTTTCCTTCCAGTTTACCAGAAAACCCGGGATACAGGGGGCAAAAATCATACGAAATACTCCAGGGCAGTCACATAGTATACGCCTCATTTGTCGACGTAAATGTGGGAATATAACGCTAACTGCTGATTGAAAAAAAACTAAAACACGTCGGGACACTTTATCTCTATCTCCACCATTTTGGTTGTCGGTGATGGAGCACATCCGGACGCCAAAGGTAACAACACTCGGCATTTCAACACCAGTGACTTAACCATAGCTCGTTCTGTCTTCCGTCTGTGTTTATTTAGCGTTACCGCTGTGCCCTTTCGTTTAGCGTGTTCTTCCACGCTAGGTCCTTCTTCCCCCTCTATCTCCATCCATCTTTCCATCTCGTCTGCATCTATGACGGTGTGCGGTATTAACTGGTTTTTGAATTAACTGGTTTTGGTACGCGTGCATGAGGCAGATGTGCCGTAGGAGTGGCCTCGAGTTGCCCCAGGACCCGTCTGACTAACTAGGAAATGCACATTTCCATCGCTTAGCCTCTCTGTCACGTTCTTGTTATGTAACGCTAATGTTTTAAAGACTAAACACGGATGACTTTGCTGTAAAATGTGATACCTGTTCGGGAGGCTGTAGTTGAGACGCCGAGGACACGGAGCGAGGACAAAGTAGGTGACTCTGCTGGTGCCTGTTCAATATAGGACTAACTTCAATAAATACTTGACAAAATGCTCTTGTTGTCAGTCTGATATTTATGTTATACGTCGTTATCTGACGTCAAGTCGATGTGAGACCAGTTTACTCTTAATACAGTGTGTAATGAAGCATGTAGCCTGTTGTTTACACCCAGCTCGCCCACCGCTGTCAGCTGGGAAACTGTGATCGACTCAGATTAAGTTGTGATACCACAACAAGACTTTGTGCTGTCTTCACATCTCTTATGTTTTATATTCGAGACTACGGATCAACATATATCCTCGTAACTATACTCTACCCTGTGCAGCACTCACTGTCCAGATTAAGCATGACTGTTACCTGTTGTTTTGTTACGATAAGGACACACATAACTACACACAGGAGTGAGCGTGTCTTTTGACACATGACGGGGGAGCAGCTTGCTCCAGCCTTCATTTAGGATTTCGACGGCATTAACGAAACGTTTTCCACCTTCATGACGAACATATCACTTGTTCACTGGCGATACAAAATTAAAAAATGGATTAAGATTAACGCCAAGAATCGAACCTGCGATCATCTGCGACCACAGGGCCTCCTAACTTGCATCCCAACTACCATTGAGCTATAGAGGAATATGGGTTGATTACAGTCAGTTTAAGTTTTAGATGAATAGATAAATCACTCATAGTGATCATCAGTAACTGCGTTTCCTATTGTCGCATCAACTTTAATGCACAAAGCGGCTGTTGCCTATGCAATCACGTATTTGAGTTAGGTGGGTCTATGATGTTAGAAGAAAAGGCAGTCGGTGTTAGAATATATTATATAAATATGAATGTCTTCCAAAGTTACTATATTACTTACTTAATTTGCTCAAAGTCAGTTTTTGTTATTGTAAAGTACATTGTAATGTAAATCGGGTTATCGGGTGAAATACCCTATAGCTCAATGGTAGTTCACAAGCGAACAGAACAGCAGGTGCACAAGTCGGCTGTTCGATTCTTTGAGAAATCCGTGTTTATATTATTTTTGTATTGTCGGTTTAGATATTTTTTTATCACCAGTGAACAAGTGATATGTTAGTCATGAAGGTGGAAAACGTTTCGTTTATGCCGTCGAAATCCTAAATGAAGGCTGGAGCAAGCTGCTCGTCATGTGTCAAAAGACACGCTCACTCCTGTGTGTAGTTATGTGTGTCCTTATCGTAACAAAACAACAGGTAACAGTCATGTTTAATCTGGACAGTGAGTGCTGCACAGGGTAGAGTATAGTTACGAGGATATATGTTGATCCGTAGTCTCGAATATAAAACATAAGAGATGTGAAGACAGCACAAAGTCTTGTTGTGGTATCACAACTTAATCTGAGTCGATCACAGTTTCCCAGTTGACAGCGGTGGGCGAGCTGGGTGTAAACAACGGGCTACATGCTTCATTACACACTGTATGAAGAGTAAACTGGTCTCACATCGACTTGACGTCAGATAACGACGTATAACATAAATATCAGACTGACAACAAGAGCATTTTGTCAAGTATTTATTGAAGTTAGTCGTATATTGAACAGGCACCAGCAGAGTCACCTACTTTGTCCTCGCTCCGTGTCCTCGGCGTCTCAACTACAGCCTCCCGAACAGGTATCACATTTTACAGCAAAGTCATCCGTGTTTAGTCTTTAAGACATTAGCGTTACATAAAAAGAACGTGACAGAGAGGCTAAGCGATGGAAATGTGCATTTCCTAGTTAGTCGAGACGGGTCCTGAGAGAGAGAGGGCGAGTGCAATCACTGGCACCGACAACTCACTGGCACCTCACTGGCACCTCACTGGCACCTCAGTGGCACCTCACTGGCAACTCACTGGCAACTCACTGGCACCTCACTGGCACCTCACTGGCAAGTCTGTGGCAAGTGCCACAGACTTGCATAGATAATGTATTTTTTTAGACTTACTTAAAATATGCAATACGATATTGCTGTACAATACTGCTGTACTATATTGAATATTGTTTTGCTACTACTACGTTTCACTTCGTAATATATAACACTTATATACCATGATATGTATAATGTACCCGCCTTTCTTTAATAATAAAAATATATAATTATTTTTTACCATGTCATACTGTTATACCTCCATGAAATTCTCCTTTGAGGAGATGCCACTGTTAGTCTAAAGTTTAAGCACTGGCACTCAGTGACACTTGCCGGCACTTGCCATCAGTTGCCAGCAGTTGCCAGCAGTTGCCAGCAGATGCCACTACTAGTCAAAAAGTGCCACTACTAGTTAAAAAGTGCCACTACTAGTCAAAAGTGCCAGCAGACGGAGGGTCGGCGGTGACGAGTCTGACGATTTAGTGACAAGCTTCACTGAAGTGCCCGGACAGCGGAAGAAATCACTTTCATGATCACAGAATGGAGGAGCTGCGGTTTAGCTAGATAGATAGATAGATAGATAGATAGCTAAAATAGCTAGATACACAGATGGATATATATATATATATATAGTGTCTTTTTGTAGACACTTACTTACAATATGCGATAGTGCTGTACATTACTGCTGTACTATATTTAATATTGTTTTGCTTCTACTACGTTTCACTTCGTAATATATTGTAGCGACCCTGTGAAGTGGCTGTCAATCAAAGTGTGGCACCGTGCATGCTGGTCGAGGGGGCGTGCCTGTGATTGGCGGAGTAGAGGGAGGCGGGGTTAACCTGTCGGAAAACGGAGTTACGGGTGGTTGACGGGAACCGTTGTTGTTGACTTTCGACCTGCTAAGCTGAGAGGAACACGCTGTATGTGTTGGTGGATGCCCAATAAAGGGAGGATTAATAACGTCGTCCGTCTCCGTGTCATCAGTGCCATAACGTCCGAGACGTTACAATATCATGGTATATAAGTGTAATAGATTACGGTGAAACGTAGTAGTAGCAAAACAATATTAAATATAGTACAGCAGTAATGTACAGCACTATCTTATTGCATATTGTCAGTAGTGTCTACAAAGACACTAATTAATATATATATATATATTAATTAGTGTCTTTATATATATATATACACACATCCATCTGTGTATCTAGCTATTTTAGCTATCTATCTATCTAGCTAAACCGCAGCTCCTCCATTCTGTGATCATGAAAGTGATTTCTTCCGCTGTCCGGGCACTTCAGTGAAGCTTGTCACTAAATCGCAGACTCGTCACTGCGGCCGACCTCCGTCTGCTGGCACTTTTTGACTAGTAGTGGCACTTTACTAGTAGTGGCACTTTTTAACTAGTAGTGGCACTTTTTGACTAGTAGTGGCATCTGCTGGCAACTGCTGGCAACTGCTGGCAAGTGCCGGCAAGTGTCACTGAGTGCCAGTGCTTAAACTTTAGACTAACAGTGGCATCTCCTCAAAGGAGAATTTCATGGAGGTATAACAGTATGACATGGTAAAAAAAAAAGTTATATATTTATTATTATTAAAGAAAGGCGGGTACATTATACATATCATGGTATATAAGTGTTATATATTACGAAGTGAAACGTAGTAGTAGCAAAACAATATTCAATATAGTACAGCAGTATTGTACAGCAATATCGTATTGCATATTTTAAGTAAGTCTAAAAAAATACATTATCTATGCAAGTCTGTGGCACTTGCCACAGACTTGCCAGTGAGGTGCCAGTGAGGTGCCAGTGAGGTGCCAGTGAGTTGTCGCTGAGTACTGGCACCGAGCGGCACTTGCCACAGACTTGCCACTGAGGTGCCACTGAGTGCCAGCGTCGCTAGGGGGATCTCGCCCCTACTGTCCTGAGAGGCAACTCGAGGCCACTCCTACGGCACATCTGCCTCATGCACGCGTACCAAAACCAGTTAATTCAAAAACCAGTTAATTCAAAAACCAGTTAATACCGCACAACGGACACCATGCTAGCAGTAGGTTACATTGGAAAACACAGTGTGTCCAGACAGTGTCACCTTGTTTGATTTCCCTTTGCGAATCCTAAATTCCATTGAATCCCTAACGCAACTAGCTCTAGCAAATGGCTATAATGATGTTCATGGTGCTACTGTTGCCAACGTTTTTCTTATTACTTATGGAATATGAATGTGTAATTATATTCTGCCTTACCTGATCAGCGATTACAGTAACACATTCTCACAACTGGTGTAAACTCTTACTGAATGACCTTGATTCAGACAGTTTAATTTGAGCTCATTGAAATCTGTTGAATCATGTTAGCAGTTACTACAATTAGATAATGCTTGTTGTGTTCACGTGTGTGTGCGCGTGAGTGTGTGTGCGTGTGTGTGTGTGTGTCTTGGTGAGTGAATAGACATATTTTCTAACTCTGTCATATTTAATCCGTGTAAATTTCCATCTAAAAAAATGTGTGCCTCTTGTAGGTGGAAAATGTGCGTCTCCTCGACCGGTCGTCAGGACAGAGAAAGGCCAGCACCGGGACTCTCTACCTTTCTGCCACACACACCATCTTTGTAGAAAACAACCCTGACACACGCAAGGAGACATGGGTAAGCTGAAAGCAGGAAGCTGCACCTGTCACGAGTGCTACCGTAATAAATAAATATATGAAATGATCAGTGACACACCCTTGCAACTAAAATATGTTATTCTACAGCTCCTCCTCTTCTGTATTATTACAGTTTTTCACAATTGTTAACACACGTTTTTCAAAACAATAACGGCTTTCTCAAAACTGCACACAGAAAACTGAAAACCTCACACACAAAATGCTAAATCTGACACTCCCTTTGCAAGATGACTCTTTGCCATCAAATCTCTTAACTGTTCACAAAATGGAACTCGTTTTTTCATTTGGTACACACAGCCATTTTTTCAAAAGACACACACATACATTCATTGAGTACACACAACTAAGCATTTGATGCACACTACCAAGCATTTACAGCACACAGAAGGGCAAAATTGAAAACACAATCATCGAAATGGAACACACCATATGAATGACAATGACTCTGGAGAATGAGCCATTTCTCCTTTTGTAAAATGTCTCAGTGTAGGCCTACTTTTTTCATAGTCAAACTTAAAACAGCACACAAATATGCAGCAAAAAAAAGTTTATTCTGGTACACAGAGACAACAGTACAGTACTGTAAACCGGCCTGCTCAACCCCCCCTCCCAATTCACAGAACACAGAAATTCCAGTAATTAGGCATCACGCCTCAGGTTCCTGTCTGGCCAGAGGGCCTCATCTACATCGCAGGCAATGTTATCCCTGTCCAAGCAGCGTTGGAAGAATCGCCTCGAGTGACGCATGAAGCCCTGACAGGCCTCGACAGTCACGTCGCCGCAAGCCTCCTCCATGCGGCCTGGAGCATTGGGACCTGGTCCTGTGGGTTCCGTTCGTATACCTTCTACCTCCAAGCTGAAAAGAATTCCTCAATAGAATTCAGGAAGGGTGAATAAGGTGTAAGGTACAGAACGGAAAAATGTGGGTGGTCCTGGAACCACTCGCGCACTTGAGCAGCCCGGTGGAAACTCACATTGTCCCAGATGACAACATGATCGACCCGCTGTTGGTCATCTATTTGGCCAGGTGGTACCAGCAGGTCATGCAGGCCATCTAGGAAGACGAGGAGACGGGCGGTGTTATAGGCCCCTAGGTGGGCATGACGGTGCAAGATCCCATGTTGATTCATCGCAGCACACATCGTGATGTTCCCACCACGCTGGCCGGGGACCTCAACAATGGCCCGCTGGCCAATGACATTTCTGCCCCTTCGCCTCCTCTTTACCAGGTTGAAACCCACCTCATCAATAAAGATGTACTGGTAAAGTACATTTGCTGTGTCGTGTTCCTGGATCCGCTGACACACAGAGCATGAGAATGCAAGTTACAGTATGGACACAGAGAGGTCAACACAGTGGGCTACAGTGAGACACTGTAGAGAAGGCACAATATTGAATTACAGGTACATGCATGTGTCTGTGCTGAATGTATGCTTACAAGCACAAACTCTCGCCGTAACTCCTTGATACGGTCTGTGTTCCGTTCAAATGGGACCCTGTACACTTGTTTCATCCTCATAGTATTCCTATGAAGGATGCGGTCTAATGTGGATAGGCTGACAGTCTGGACATTTCTAAATATAGCACGGTCAGCCAGGATCCTAGCTTTTAATGCTGCAGTCCTGATTGCAAATTGCTCAACAGACCTGAATGTTTAGAGATTTGACTATTTGTGTGTTGTAGGTTGATGCTTTGAGATTTTACTTGAGAAGTGTGTGCAACAACTGAACATTGTGTGTTGTGTTTTGACAACAAGGTGATGTGTAATTGACATCAGAGTGTAAACAAAGAAAATCAGAGTCTAATGCAGATAAGGCAGTGTGAAGTAGTGCCAAATTGGGTCGAACGATTGGTACATGAAGAGAAGGTTGTGCAAATGGTGCCAAATTTTCGCTTTTTGGGTGTTAACAACTGTGAAAAACTGTAAGGTAGAATTGTTCTGATGACAGGGCTCTAGGAAGCTAGCCGTTGATGAGCTTCAGTACGATTTGAATTAAGCAGGCTAAAATCTTCATCTTGCATGTTTATATGTGTTAAAGAATTATGTAAGTGCTGAGTTTCTAGAAACGGAAAGGAAAGATTCAATTCAGTTTTTTCAATTCAGTTTATTTGTATAGCCCATTTTCACAAATTACAAATTTGTCTCAGAGTGCTTTACAATCTGTACATATAGACATCCCTGTCCCAAAACCTCACATCAGATCAGGAAAAACTCCCAAACAACCCTTCAAGCGGAAAAAAACCTAAGAAACCTTCAGGAGGGCAACAGAGGAGGATCCCTCTCCAGGATGGACAGGTGTAACAGATGTAATGTGTACAGAATGAATCATTATACAAAAATTAAAACACAGTAACAAGTAACACAATCAATGAATATGACAGTGTATGAATAGTTGGTAGTAGGCATATTCCACGATCCAGACCTCCACGATCCATCAGGCAGATGGAGGTAGAGAAGAGGAGTGGGCGGAGTCTCAGCAGGGCCATGGCATAGTTGGTAGTCGGAATACTCCACGATCCAGACCTCGATGATCCATCAGGCAGATAGGATCTATGACGTCTCATAGAGTCCACCTTCAGCCTCCCGGACTGAAGGTGGAAGCTGGTTCCATAAAAGAGGAGCTTGATAACTGAAGGCTCTGGCTCCCATCCTACTTTTTAAGACTCTGGGAACTACAAGTAGCCCCACATTTAGTGAGCGCAGCTCTCTAGTAGGGCAATATGGTACTACAAGCTCCTTAAGATATGATGGAGCATCACCAATCAAGGCTTTGTAAGTTAAGAGACGCATTTTAAAAGTGATTCTTGATTTTACAGGGAGCCAGTGCAGAGCAGCTAATGCAGGAGTGATGTGATCTCTTTTCTTAGTTTTAGTGAGTACACGAGCTGCAGCATTCTGGATCAACTGGAGGGACCTAAGAGACTTAGAAGATGCCCTCCTTTCCCATTTTAAATCTTCTGCAGAAGGTGGTGGATGATACTGTTCTGGCTTCCTGGACCTGACGAGGTAAAACCGGCATCCAGGGGTGTCAGTTCACACCAACAGGCAGCAACAGTGTCATCCAGATTAGCAGAAACAAAGAAGACAGATTCCAATTAGCTTCAATGACTAATGCTTCTTCTTCTCCAAAACAGCTTCCCTTCCTGTGAAGAAAACCCATATTACTATCTGAGTAATATAGCTCACAAAACAGCTTGTGTTAAAGCTTGTTGTTATTTTTATAGTGCTGACTGATATCACTAACTTATATTTCCATTAGTTATTTACAAAATGACCTAATATAGAACATATTGTGCACCTCTTTATGTTGGATAATTGTACAGATGTGTGTCCATATGTGTTTCAGGTGTTGCACAGTATGGTGAGCAGTTTGGAGAGGCCACCCACTAGCCCTGCAGGAAGTCAGCTGATCCTGCGTTGTAAGGACTTCCTGGTCTTCCAAATCCTCATTCCGCAGGAGAGAGATTGTTTGGACATCCACACCTCCTTGGTCAGATTGTCACGGCCAGGTGTGTGCATGTATTTATGTATGCAAGTGGTTAAATGAGTGATTTCATGCACAGAAATACTTGTCATGACGGGTGTGTTAGTGTACTGCTTTGACAGTATGTTAGGTTACTGATTTAACATGATTTTTTGCTTCTCCCCTCAGAAAAGTACAGTGAGCTGTTCTGCATGTCCTTTAATCCCAATGTGAACAAAGTAGAGAGAGAGGAGTCCTGGAACTTCATAGACATCATGGCCGACTTCAAGAGGATGGGAGTTCCTAATAACTTGTGGGTTGCTACAGCGGCCAACAACGAATACAGGGTCAGTGAGTCTTATTTGTTACTTTTGCGTAACGTGTAGGAATTAGTGTTAGGTATAAACAAAACAGATGATTTACAGTGATCAAATAACAAGTATTTTCGTTTTGTGTGTGTGTGTTTCAATCAGATTAAAATTGTAAAGAGGAAAAATAAATAAATAAAAAGAACAAAGGCAAAACAGAATACATTTTTTTAAATAATAATGAGTAATGAAACACCCACCCACAGACCCACCCCACCCATGGACTTCATATTCTTTCACAGTTTGCGTAGTACTGTCACGCCCGACGTCACGGGTAGCGAGATGCAGGAGCTCATGCGCAGAGAAACAGGCAGGGCTCAACGTGAATAACAAAAGGCGCTCTTTAGTGAGGCAAAAGTTATTTTTTTGAAACAACAAAGTCCAAAAATGGGCAGGCAGAAAATCAGGGTTCAGTAGTGTTGTTACGAGATGTGCCGACGCTTCGAAGCGTGTGTCGAGTCATGGAGGGGGCGTTTCCTCAAAGCGCGTTTCGAGGCTTGCTTCATTTAGGGGAGGAGCCAAAAATGATGACGTCCGACGCCTCGCTGCCCGGCTGTACCACGTGACTGCTTCGGGAAGTGGTTCAGATATTGCCGGGAGGTTTGACAGCAATATAAACCCCTCAGGCTCCATTCAAAATGTGGGTTGTTGGCAGTGGCGTCTCTAGGCTAAAAAACCCGGGGCTAAAGCCCCGGATGTTTTTTAATTAGCCCCGAATGTTAATTTCAACAACAACAAAAAACAAAAAAATGATTTAGCACACAAGTGGTTAACACTTCCAGGTCGCACGTGACGTCATTCACCCAAAACAGCGGAGTCAGACTGGCAGCAGGCGCACGTAACAGCAAGCTTCTGTCTGAGAGTGTTTCTATTTCTATGTCTACACATTTCGCTGCTTCACTCTTCTGGGCTACCGCTCCCATAACGCGCATCTCTCTGCCGTGATACGCGCCGACACATCCGCGCACACAGGTGAGCACACTCTCGCTCGAAAAACTCACTAGCACCCCCCCCAACCCCCACGTCGACAACGCTCGCACTGGCTAAGCCCCGGATGTATCCAAATCCTAGAGACGCGCCTGGTTGTTGGTTGAGAGTTTGGAGAGTTTAGAGAGAGAGATAGTTTGGAGAGTTAGGAGAGTGAGGAGAGAAGGATAGGTGATAAGATGGAACTGTTGAGAAACTGTTATTTCTGAATAAAAATGAATAAAATGTCCCCTGTCCTGTACATCACTGTCCAAGTTACACAAGCATATTCAGTCCCCTCTTCCTAGTTACACACACACACGTTCACTGTCCTCTGCCTGCTTAAGCCCATGCCATTTTCCTAAAGTGACAGAATAACATTATTACACAACCTGCCATATCATATGATACTACCATTTTGGGAACATTAACACACACAGAATACATTCAAAAAAATATTTTATTATGCACATACGTGATGATTTATGGACAGAAATGATTTGGTCAGACATTTTTGTAATTCATAGTCATTCCCAACAGCCATAACAGACACACAAATTCAATGCATCACATTATGTGGTTCAGATTCAGCTGCCTATGATTATACACTTAGCCAGTCAGTGGTTTCGTGAGCACATGAAGCTTCGAGAAATGAACCCTTTCTCGAACCAATTGGCTGAAGTGGTTCGATGCCTCATGAGGCTTCATCTCACCATCACTAGGGTTCAGGGCAGACAGACAGGGTCGAAACAGGCAGAATCAGGAATATGTACACAAGACAGAACGACGGAAGAAAGACAACAATCCAGCAACAGACAAAGGGAAAGGGTGGCACAATATATAGGGGGGAAAACAGATGTACGACCTGGAAACAGGTGTACGACATGAGACAGTAACGAGACGAGAGTGGCTAAGGGCAGGTGCAGGGAATGACACAAATCAAGGACAGGAGACAGAGAAGACACCGAGTAGACACAGTAAATACAGAACAGGACCTTACAAGTACACTATTGTAAAACTAAATTTAAGTATTTAGGTTTAGTTACAGTTAGTCAGACAGATAAGGACAGAGGACCAGATACATGCCTACAAATTAAAATATGTGTCTCATTAAGTAGGCAACACTGGCAGATTAAAAAGATATGACATGAAAGGTCACCATTTCTTGGTAAAGTTGTCATTACAGCCTCTAAGTGCATATTCCATTTTTTCAAGACTCAAGAAAAACATCCCATTTAATCCAGGCAGACTGGGAAGGTGAACTTTGAGATTTCCAAGCAAGAAGTATTCTACGACGTGACAGAAGAGTGGCAATAATATCCATGTCTTTAATACTATATAGGATGGGTTTAGCTGGGATTCCAAAGATTGCTAGTAGGGGGCACGGTTTTACCTCGATCCCCAAAACTATAGTTAGAATATTAAAAACATAGCACCAGAAATGACCAAGTTTAGGACACGCCCAAAACATATGTAATAAATCTGCTTGAGGATAATCGCAACGGTTACATCCTGCGTCACGGTCTGGGAATATTTTAGCTAGTCTGCTGTTACTCAAGTGCATCCTATGGACCACTTTGAACTGAATAAGACCAAGTCTGGCACAGGACGTACTGTAGATGTGTTCACCCTCTTCTGTGCTCCTTCCCACTCTGTCAGGTTCATATTCAACTCACTTTCCCATTTGGTTTTGATTGTAGAAAAGGTATTCGTTGTAGTTGTGATCTGGTTGTAAACTTTAGAGATCCACCCCTTCTGAGTTGGATGCGTTTCCAGTATGCGTTCCCAAAGTGTTTTGCATTGGAGCTCAGGGTATGATGGGAAGAGTGTTAGTGTGCTTTTATTTTGAAGGTAATTTTTTGCGTTTTTCGCCTCGCGTCATTCACACGCCGGCCAGAAATGACACGTTAATCACATCCAGCAAAAAAAAAATCCAATTCTTCCATTATGAATTCCTCCATTATGAATTCCTCCATGAGTGGTACACTTGGGTTGAAGTGAGTGCTACTTCATGTTTTTCAATATTTACCTAATCAGAGGAAAAGTTAATGTCTTAATTACACTTCGTTTAATTTATTTTGAGTTTGTGGATAAAAGCTGCTCCGCAAGACCCTGACTAGTGCAGCGTTGGTTGTAATATATTCAGTGAGTAAGCCATAAAGTTACATCTTTTTAGGCTTTTTAAACTACTTCTCACTAGACTTTTCTATTTTATGTGTGTGCATGAAAGCACTGTTATTGAATAGTTATGTATGTTTTGTCCTTAAGATGCACTTTTTGTGTTATTATTTACTATCTCAGGTTCAAACTGCACCATCTTTTCATTAAATCTATTTAAGAACCACTGCCCCAGACCACATCTGTCACACATGTTCTTAGCAGCTCACAATTATTATGTGAGCTGCTAGTAATAGTTATTGTCCTTCTCAACTGTAACAAAACAGCTTTGAAAAAAAGTTAATTAATAACGTGCATTTGATCTTTGATACAGTAATGTGGGTTATAATAAATATAATTAAATGGATATATTTTATAATATTAGAGAAATTTGCATATATATTTTTACATTTATATAAATGCATGTACAATATGTTTACACTCAAATAAACAGTAATCAAATGCAAAGACAGTTATTTAAAAATATGCTCGGGACTCGGGAGTATTTACAATTATACATTATATACATAAATAGTGTTACAGTTCAACCAGCCCTTTGAGGGCAGCCATGATGCTGATGTGGCCCACGGTGAAAATGAGTTTGACACCCCTGGTGTAAGAGATTAAAAATATTTCATAAAACACGATGGAGTTGAAGTGAATTTGTGCATTTTTCATACTAATATATTCCGTTGATGGTTCTTTTGTTATTTGAAGTGAATTTGCCTTGTATCCAGAGTATTCAGGTCATTCACAAGGTCATAGATAAGATAGTATGAGCCTTCCTGACTGCTTATCAGCAGCTATCTACGTTCTCTAACATGAAGGCGATACAATAGCCCTCTCAGAGTGAGACCATGGAGTAACTTATAAACACACGCTTACAGCTGGACCACCGCACAGCCCTATAAACGCCAAAGTCTGTCCCTGACTTAGTGAGTAACACCATTGGTCGGTGGAGAGTTAGCGCAGCTCCAAAAATTAAACAGGTGCCCTGGTAGGTAAAGAGCAAAGTGATTTAGTTAACGCGACTATATGCCCGTGTGGATAACATCTTGACTGATAGAATAATGTAATTTATGTGATTTCTTAGGTGCAATTAGGCTGTAGGGTTAAAAAAAACAAGTTATTACTTTCACAAAAAAATCCCTATATTGCTGTTTGTATACCTTGAAAGACACAGGAGGACAGCATACCTCAAGGAGGGACAGATAAGCAGAAAAGGAGGGAATTTTGGTTAGGTTGTCCTAAACTTTAAAATGGTTACGTTTTTAAACAATGTCTGCATTCTTTTTAGCACAGTGCAGACCTTTGTCTCAATCGTAGCTTAACCATGTCCTTTGTTATGCTCCTTCAGTACAAATATTACTGGGACCACAACAGAAAATTGCACAAGCATTCAATGACCTAGAATTCACATTATAGACACACTGACTTCCCGTGTACCAATTTGACTGTAGTTTATTAGATTATATTCACGATGCTGCTGTACTGCATATAGAGTGCACATTAGCAATACTTGGTTTAATATGACCTTTTAAAAAAAAGTTTAATTAGTTTAAAAATAAACTAAAAAAAGTGTTTCAAATGCTGGTAATTGTATTAACGGTAGAGTGAAAATAAACATGAAGCAGAAGAGTGACTATTCAGACAATGTATAGTAAGGACTTCATTAATTATTAATTTTGGCAATATTTTGTTATTGTCAACGAATGCCATGGAAAGATCGAAATTAACAATACATTGATCTTACAAACACTGCGTGACATGTTTCTATTCAGCTTTATCTTTATCCATACATTATATTTGACTGCCATCTGCATTATCTCTTAACATACAGAGACATAGTTTAGAAATAACAGTTTCTGATGTGTATCACACGTATCGGTGTTTGTCCTCTTTCAGGTTTGTGATACATACCCATCACAGCTGTTTGTTCCAAAGTTGGCCACATCCGCGATCTTTGTGGGCAGCTCAAGATTCAGGAGTCGAGGGCGATTCCCTGCTCTGTCCTACTTCCACCAGGACACACTGGTCAGTGTGATGCATACACACATACATACACACACACACACACACACACACACACACACACACACAGGAAGAATCATGTGTGTGTATCTTTTGGAAGATTAAACTGTTAAGTTACCCTTTAAGTAAGAGTTGACTTGTAGTTTATAGGTTGGTTGCCATGGCGCCGCACGAGCGGCTGCCTTTCACAGCAGCTCCCACGCACTTCAAGATTTTCTTATATTATTTTATTTTGTGTTACTCTGTTGCTACTTGTTTTTCTCCCCTATTGATTATCGTAGTAATCAGTGGACTATGATAGCTAGACACGTCAAGCTCGTCATGGTCTGTCTGCTGTTTTTATCTATTTTCACCACCGTTTCTGTGGACCCAGCACGCAGCCATGGAGACCATGTTGTTTACTCAAGGGACCAACTGGTGGCTTTTCGGGACACTGCTGCCCGAGGTGCGACCTGATGTTCCCCGTGAGCTGCGGAGAAGGAAACGGGGATGCCGTGCGGGGGTGAAACGTCGGGCCAGGAAAAGACGTTTTAAACCTGTCCTGAGGTCTCTCGTCAATAAGATGGACGAGCTGGCGGCAGTGACCCGCCATCAGAGCGAGTACCGGGAGTGTAGCCTCATGGTGTTCACGGAGACTTGGCTCACGAAGTTCACTCCGGACACGCACGCTTCACTCGACCGGTTCCACATCATACGGGCGGACAGGACAACAGAGAGTGGTAAGAGGAAGAGAGGAGGCCTGTAACTCTGGGCACATCACTGTTAAGGAGCAGACCTGCACAACGGACATTGGCATGTGGCCGAACTATCTACCAAGGGAATTCTAGCATCTAGCTGCGTATGTCCCGCCCTCTGCTAACGCTGAAGCGGCCTGTGACGTCATCCACTCGGCGACAAGCAGGCTGTTGACACAACACCCCAATACCCTCCTCCTTCTCTCTGGGGACTTCAATCATGCCCCTCCGTCCTCCACTCTGCCCACCTTCACCCAGTATGTCACATGCCACACCAAAGACAATAAGACACTGGTTCTCCCGTATGCCAACACCAAGGAGGCATATTCATCAACACCTCTCTTTCCCCATGGCAGATCTGACCACCCTTGAATAGAAGCAGCCAGCTGTGACCCGCACAGTTAGACGATGGTCTGAGTGAGCCGAGGAGGCTCTGAGGGACTGTTTTGAGTCTGTGTGGGAGGTATTCAGTGACGCCCATGGGGAGGACATTGACGGTCTCACTGACTGCATCACAGACTATATCAACTTCTGTGTTGAGAACACCGTACCCACCAGGACTGTAAGGTGCTTCTCAAATGGCAAACCCTGGGTCTCTCCGGAGATGAAGGCCCCCCTCAAGGAGAAGAAGAGGGTCTTTAGGATGGGTAACAAGGAGAATTTGAGAACTGTTCAGAGGAAGCTGAGAATGAAGATCAGGGAGGGGAAAGATATCTACAGGAAGAGGATGGAGGACCAGTTGCAGCAGAGTGACATCAATGGGGTCTGGAAGGGCCTCAAGGAAATGTCAAGGGGCCCAACCAACAGCCTGTGCGGGACCAACAGTGGGTGAATGGGCTGAACTTATTCTTCAACACATTTGACCAGCCATACCCCCCTCCCCCACACTCGGTCCACTCAGACCCGCAATCCCTCCCTGCTGCTGCAACCCCCATCATCTGCACCCCTTGTGGATTACTCCCCCTCCTCAACTTTCGCCCCAACACACCTCTCGTACTCTCTACAACCAGCAACCCACCCCCACTCCAACATCTCACAGTACCCCACCTCTCAGAGTGTCCCTTATCCAGGTGAGGAAGGAACTGAGGAAGATCAAGATGAGGAAGGCCACGGGTCCAGACGGCATCAGTTTAAGGCTCCTCAAATCCTGCGCAGACCAGCTGTGCGGGATAGTGGAGCACATCTTGAACTTGAGCTTGAGGCTGGGGAAAGTGCCACAGCTATGGAAGACCTCCTGCGTGGTACCAGTACCAAAGACCCCGCGGCCCAAGGACCTCAACAACTTCAGGCCGTTGGCATTAACATCCCACCTGATGAAGACCCTGGAGAGGTTGGTCCTTGTCCATCTTCGCCCCCTGGTGAGCTCATCCCTGGACCCACTTCAGTTTTCCTATCAACCTGGCATCGGGGTGGATGACGCCACCATCTTCCTGCTGCAGCGATGCCTCTCTCACCTGGAAAAGGCTGAAAGCACTGTGAGAGTCATGTTCTTCGACTTCTCCAGTGTCTTCACCACCAACCAGTCTTTGCTTCTGAGGGACAAGCTGGTGCAGAGCGGGGTGGACCACCACCTCACTGCATGGATCCTAGACTACCTCACCAACCATCCACAGTATGTGAGGATATGGGGGTGTGAGTCAGACAGGGTCTCCTGCAGCACAGGGGCCCCACAAGGAACTGTTCTGGCTCCATTCCTCTTCACCATCTACACCTCGGACTTCAAGCACAACTCTGACAACGTCAACCTGCAAAAGTTCTCTAACGACTGCAATTGTCGGCCTCATCTCTGCCGACGATGACAGGGAGTACAGAGAACTGAACCAGGACTTTTTAAAAAGGGACAGAGAAGACACTTTCTGCTGAGGAGACTGAGGTCCTTTGGAGTACAGAGAGTACTCCTGAAGACCTTCTTTGACTCTGTGGTGGCATCAGCCATTTTTAATGGAGTGGTCTTCTTGAGCAGCAGCATGGCAGCGGCTGACAAGAAGAGGCTGAACGAGCTGATAAAGAAGGCCAGCAGCGTGCTGGGGTGTCCTCTGGATACTGTGGAGGTGGTGGGGCACAGGAGGATGATGGCAAAGCTCTCATCCCTAATGAACCACACCTCCCACCCCATGCAGCACACTCTCGCAGCTCTGCACAGCTCCTTCAGCCACCGGCTGATTCATCCCCGGTGTCTGAAGGACAGGAACCACAAGTCCTTCCTTCCCGCTGCTGTCAGGCTGCACAACACACTGCAGTAGATCGCTGGAGATCCTGGCAAACTCAGCATTTTATTTTTCCTCTGTATATTTTGTATTTTTTTAGTATTAGTATTTTGTATTTTGTATTGTTATTGTGTTTTGTGTTTTATATTTATTTTCTATTAATGCGCTGATGTGCACCGCTGCTTTAATTTTGAAATGTCCCCACTGTGGGACTAATAAAGGAATATCTAATCTATTATCCAGATCAGGGGTCCCCAAACTTTTTCCTGAGAGGGCCACATAACGTGGGGGGGGGGGTGTGCTAGTGAGAAGTGAGAGTGTGCTCACCTGTGCGCGCGCATCACGGCTGAGTGGTGCGCGTGCAGACAGCATTTAACGGAGCAGCGCGTGCGCTCTCATCGCTCTTTTAATGAAGTATCGATACTAAAAATATGCTAAATCACATCGTTTTTAAACGTACGGGTACTTTGTTAGTATCGCTACACCGTGCAGCGTGACAGCAGCAGATGTAGCGGACTAACATTCAAGCTAACCTAACTTCCCAAACGCTGTGGACATCTGAACGCTGATTGGCCGAGACGCGACACGTCCCATCAAAGATGTTCTATTGAGAAGAGCACCACTTCACATTTTCTCCGCGTCTCACTGCAATCTCAACGGCAGCGGGCAGGGTGAAAAAAAAAAAAAATCGGAACGCGTCTCTGGTATTGTTCAGGGGGCCGGTCCAAATGTGGAGGCGGGCCGGATTCGGCCCGCGGGCCGTAGTTTGGGGACCACTGATCCAGATCATCAAAATGTTGATAAATTGGAATTAACATGCACTTTTTTCTACTTTGAACCTTTCTTCTCATGCAAATGGAAATATCTGTAATCGTAAAATGTTTAATGTGATAAAGAAATTTGATAATTAATTTTCATCCAGGCAGCAGTGTGTCGGTGTAGTCAGCCACTGTCCGGCTTCAGTGGACGCTGTCAGGAGGATGAGATGATGCTGCAGGTTGTGATGAAGTCCAACCCTGGCAGTGACCACATCTATGTGGTGGACACCAGGCCAAAGGTATCTTCTCCCCCCACACTCCAAGTCTTATAAGTTAATAATATAAATATACTGGAGAGCTATTTTTATATATATATATATATATATACATATATATATATATATATTATGAGCGAATATTCACATACAGTACTTTTTGGGTGTGTGTTTGTTGTGTGTCCAGCTGAATGCCATGGCCAATCGAGCAGCAGGTAAAGGCTATGAGAACGAGGACCACTACACCAACATCAAGCTACAGTTCATCGGCATTGAAAACATCCACGTTATGAGAAGTAGCCAGCAGAAAGTCATTGACGGTGTGTGCGAGTGTCCAGAACAAATTATATAAAGATGCAGAGTGAGAATAAAATGGGAAACAGTTGTTTTGAAGTTATCACACAGATCTGCTATTACTATATACAATAGAGTTTCTCTGATAGCATCTCTCCCCATTTCCCTGTGTGTCTCTCTATCTCCCTTCCATCCAGTGGGTGAGATGAGATCTCCGTCTATGACTGACTTTCTGTATGGTCTGGAGAACTCTGGTTGGCTCAAACATATTAAAGCCATACTGGATGCGGGGCTCTTCATAGCCAGGGTGCGTACACAGACATACATACACAAGCAGACACACTCCCACAACAACCACAAACATTTCTATAACCTGTGTAAAAACGTATAAAGCCCAAGTGTAAATACAACAAAGAACCAATGATGATCTTTTCTAGCTCTGGTCAAGAACAGCTAGAATTCCATAATAGCATGATGATTCATTTGAATCATCATGCTATTATGGAAATAGTTACAACATAATCAAATTATCTTGAGGCAGCACACATTTCACGAAACTAAAAGATGGGGAGCAAGCATGATTAGGTGTTTACTGTATTTTTAAGATACAATAT